>NC_142744.1:4398750-4585000 GCF_051943395.1 Hippocampus bargibanti | reverse complement strand
GCTAATTCATATCCAGTGGGGATTTTAGACGCAACTCTATGACGATGCGGGAGGGAGGGGTGGATCCCAATTGGATTCCATTCAGTTATTTGTGCTAATTTGTTGACTTTTGTCCTTTTTTTGCGTGAAAAACTTGGTGTATATATCCCGGTCATAGATGACGCCTCGTACTGATGTCCAAAAATGTTTATTGCGGAACACCGTGAAAACCAAAAGACATTTAAAAACAACAATTAACATTATTACAATATGTTTGACAAGACCTACAATGAATAAGCCCATTCATAATGTACTGTGTGCACCTTGTAAACCGAAAGTAGACAAACTAGAATGACCTGGACTTTATCGTTGTCTTTCTCTGACGATTTGTCTCGCAATTTGTCTCTTTCTCTTGCTCTTTTTCTCTCTTCTCTCTCGCTTTCTCACTCTGTCGCTCTCTCTCTCTCTCTCTCTCTCTCTCTCTCTCTCTCTCTCTCTCTCTCTCTCTCTCTCTCGCTTTCTGTATTTCTCTCTCTTTCTCTCTCTTTTTCTCTCTTTCTCTCTCTATTTCTCTTTGTTTCTCTCTCTATTTCTTTCTCTCTCTTGTTCTCTCGCTCTCTCGTTCTGTCTCTCTGTCTCTCTCTCTTTTTCTCTCTTTCTCTCTCTTGCTCTCTCTCTCTCTTTCTCGTTTTCTCTCTTTCTCCCTCTCTCTTTCTCTGTCTCTCTCTCTCTTTTTCTCTCTCTCTCTTTCTCTCTTTCTCTCTCTTGCTCTCTCTCTTTCTCTCTCTTTCTCTCTCTCTTTTTCTCTCTTTCTCTCTTTCTCTCTCTCTCTCTCTCGTTTTCTTTCTTTCTCCCTCTCTATTTCTCTCTCTCTTTTCTCTCTCTTTTTCTCTCTATCTTTCTCCCCCCCCCCCTCTCTCTCTCTCTCTCTCTCTCTCTCTTTTTCTCTCTCTCTTTGTTTCTCTTGCTCTCTCGCTCTCTCTCTCTCTCTCTCTCTCTCTCTCTTTTTCTCTCTCTCTTTGTCTCTCTTGCTCTCTCGCTCTTTCTCTTTTTCTCTATTTTTGTCTTTCTCTTTCTTTTTTGTTGTCATGGCAACCAATGACAATATTGGCGCCGGTTACACTTGGATTGATATTCTATTTTCCTATCAAACAAAAAAATGGTACTCAAAGCAGTCTCTTATCACCGAACACAGATTATCGTCTTCTATGTGAATCAATTAAGCGCGAAAACGGCGGTCAATTTTGCGTTGCAATGATGAGGGGGCTGAATATCTGCAACCCCCACCCATCCCCCTTCCTCCCAATTCTGTTTATTCCCATCTTTCTACCCTTCTCCGTGTCTAAATCATCACTATAAAGATATTTTCTGCATTATACTTATTTAAAAAATTAATAATCTCAAGGCATTAACCAAACTAAAGCATTCATTTCCGTTTCTAAAGATCAATTTTCCTTCCATCTCAACGCATTTCTCGAGGGATGTGGGGAGATGGAGCCGGGGGATGGGGTGGGTTGGGTTTTCAGAGGAGGCCCTTACCCCGCTAAGAAGTGGCAAACAGAAACTCCTTCCACCGTGCATCAGCAAGGAAAGGAATGCTTATATTAGTATAAATTAGCATGCATCGAAAACCAAGGTTACAAAAAAAATGTTGACTTCACCCCATGAATACAAATTCAGCGGTAGTCGATATTTAAATAATGGCGTCACCGTCAAAAATGTCACTTTACAGGTTTCAGCACTGCACAATTCTTGAAGTTATTATCCAAATCTTTTTTTTTTTTTCTCATGTCGGACAAAAGTGGGCTGAAAGATTGTCCCAAATAGCTTTCAACATATTTGAAGGCGTGTTATTTTTCCACGTTGGACAAAGTAGCGCTATCAAGCCATTAATCACAGTCCAGTTTAGCGTGCTTCTCCGTCCCCCCCCCACTCCCCTATTCGCCTGTCAAACTCAGTGAAGAGGAACAAAGATGACCTATCAATCAAGCCCTTGTTAAATGGCGCTTCAAATGAAAGCCGCCGTGTGGATGTTCATTTAAAACTGGTGTGGACTAGATCAAATTTCACAAACAACAACAAAAACAGTACAGTGATACCTCGGCTTACAAAGAACACACTTTAAATTCTCGAGAATATAATCTTGGCATACTAACTAGTTTTCAGTGGACGAACCAAACCACACAGCGCCACGGTGGCTGGCGGACTAGTTTTCGGCGGATGAACACAAAACCACACGGTCGAACAGCGCCACGGTGGCTGGCAGACTAGTTTTTCTCACCTCCTTTCTTTCAGTGCAGATGTGGTTTGTTATCGAGTGGAGTACTTTTGCTATGATGGGACCGAAAAAGACCCCACCACAGGCTAGTGTAGAGCCGAAGAGGATACAAAAGAAAATTACAGTCCTTTTGAAGAAGGAGATCATCGAAAAACACGAACGAGGTGTGCGTCAGTGTCACTCAGCGTCCCAGTACCATTATGCTAAGTCAACCATTGCTATGTGTGGCTAAAGGTGTTTCTATGTTGTCTAAGCAATGGTCTCAGGCAATAGAAGAGGTTGAAAAATTTCTGTTGATTTGGAGTAACGAAAAGCAAAGGACAGTGTGAATGAGGGTATCATCGCCAAGAAAGCATGGCAACTTCACTTGGATATCATCAAGAGGCAACTACATCGACAACCACAAAGGTCAATAAAATGACTTTATTATACTGTACACTTAGGGTCCCAGTACCAGTATGCTAAGTCGACCATTGCTACGTGTGGATAAGGGTGTTTCAGTGTTGCCTAAGCAACGGTCTCAGGCAATAGAATATATTGCAAAACTTATGTTGATTTGGATTAACGAAAAGCAGCTAGCAGGGGACAGTGACTGAGGGTATTATCGCCGAGAAAGCACATCAACATCACTCGGATATCATTAAGGGGCAACTACATCAACGAAAATCACAAATGTAAATAAAATGAATTTATTATATAGTACAGCTTATTTCTTTAATTACAATACAATAGCACATTTATTATGTACATAAAATAAGGCACATTTTCTGTAGTTTTAAGGCATATTTAGTAGAAAATTATGTTTTATGGGGACTTGTAAAACTCTCATTTTTAATGGTTTCTTATGGGAAATAAATGTTTGGCAGGTGAACTTTTCGCCTTACACACACTTTCTGAGAACCAATTAAGATCGTAAACTGAGGTATCGCTGTATAATCGATGATTCAAGCTTCAAATCGTCGAAATTTCATATTGATGATTCGACCTTCATCTTCATATTGAGCCGCGAGATTACAGACGCTCCGGATTTACGAACATTCAAACGCAATATTCTGTGGGTCCTGGAATTTGAGTGACAATGACAAAAACCCTGGCACTGGAGTCGACAGATTTGCACTTCGTCTGGCAGTGAATGACTTAATCGGAATGCCGTGTTTGAACAAGTGGGACCGTTGGGAATATAAATCTGTCAAGAAATTTTGTGGGTTGACTCCCTCTTTAAACTCGTCAGTGGTTTGTATTTTTTTTTTTTCAAGGTTACAATGGCTGCCGTTTTGACAATGGCGAGAGTTTGTATGAACACACATTCTGACAAATCCTCGCAGCCTCGCGAAATTGACAGATGCTTAGTTAGCTCGATGAATTTCCCACAGCCGCCGTCTCGGTGCGATCAACGTCTCAAGACATTCTGCATTCTTTTTCGGCCCATGTGTTAAAAAGGCCACTAAAAAAACACCTAACAGTTCAAGCTAAAGTGCAAAGCATTCCCGTTGATGCTTTTTTTTGTTATTGTTGTTTTCTCATTTACTAAAAACAGAACTAAATAATTATATTGTCTCACTGTCTTGTGAGACAAAACAACCTTCCATTATGAACTCCTCAGCATACTTTTTTTGGGGTGGGTAGAGGGGGCGGGGGGTAAATCAACATTTAAAGGCTTATGTACCATGGCAACTGGGGTAAATTTTGAAACAAAGTACTCAACAACTAATCAGGGCTGATTGTGAATGTTAACAGATACAGTCCATGATTTGATTACTTTGTATTTTGCAACGCCAGAATGTTGGTCTGCCTCACATGTTGAGGAATGGCCTACTCAGTGAATTAGTTCTACTTTTTTTGTTGGGAGGAGGGGGTGTTGCGGGGGTCTTATAATCGTATTTTCCGGTGTATAAGGCGCACCGGATTATAATGCCCATCACAATGAATGGTGTATTTTCTTAACTTTTAACTTTTATTGAAGCACTAAACTAACATTAACTTTTTCAATATACAGTAAAGTCTCGTTATATCGATAGTCCCCGTTATATCGATACTATTTCTATGCACGCACGGAGAAAATTACATGCAAACAGGGTCGGATATACCGATAGTCCCGGTTATATCGATATTTTTTTCGGACCCCCTTGAATATCGATATAACGAGACTTTACTGTATAAAGCAGACCCTAGTATAAGGCGCACCCCCAATGAATTGTATTTTTTCATTTTTTTCCATCTATAAGGCGCACCGGACTATAAGGTGCACCTTCAATGAATTAAAAAAGTTTTCCAAATATAATATAGAAACATTTTCCAAATATAAGGTACACCACATAAGGCGCACCGCAGTATAAGGCCCATCCAAAATGAATGGTATATTTTCATTTTTTTTCCATACATATGGTGCACCGCACTATGAGGTGCACCATATGGATGAAAAAAAAAGTTTTCCGAATACAGTAAAGTCTCGTTATATCGATATTCAATGGAGTCGGAAAAATATCGATATAACCGACCCTGTTTGCATGTAATTTTCTCCATGCGTGCATAGAAATAGTATCGATATAACCGGGACTATCGATATATCCGATATCGATATAACGAGACTTTACTGTATGTAAATACATAAACGTTTTTCAAATATCAGTCACGCCATATAAGGCGCACCGCAGTATAAGGCCCACCCCAATGAATGGTGTATTTATAATTTTTATTGTGCATCTTCAATGGATGAAACAGGTTTTCCAAATATAATACTGTATATAAATATAGAAATGTTTTCCAAATATAAGGCACACCTGAGTTTAAGGCCCACCCCCAATGAATGGTGTATTTTCAAATGTGTTCTATATATATAAGGCGCACCAGACTATGGGGAGCACATTCATTGAATGAAAACAAAGTTTTCCAAATATAATATATAAATATGTTTTCCAAATATAAGGGTGCACTGGAGTATAAGGCCCACCCCCAATGAATGGTGTATTTTTTTCATATATAAGGTGCACAGGACTATAAGGTGCACCTTCAATGAATGAAAACAGTCATATAAAACATCATATATAAATATATAAACGTTTTCCAAATATAAGGACCACCATAGTTGTATTAAATTAAATAAGCCACAGCGCAGTATATTATTATTTATTATTTCCCCATCAACACGGATCAACACGATGTTTTCAGACCGAACAAAGTACCCAAAATGCATCGTGTGTCGCTTTCCCGGTCAGGGGCGTTCCCTCCGTGACGTCACGTCAGGCATCGTCATCAACTCAAAAACAAGACTTCCTGACTATTCAGCGCGAGTCTTAAAACGTAAAATATAGCTATCTTTGTAAAATATGCTCAGTAAAAGTCATTTGAAGTGATTTAAGTCATTTTACAAATTATGGACACAACTTGTCCAGAGGTGTCGGTTGTCCTTTAACCATCCATTTTTAGCAAACCTTTCCGTGCTTTTCCATTGCACTGCCAACCGCCCAGCCTGCTGGGTATTTATTGAGACACCTCCAGAGCAATTTGGGACGGCAGGCGCAGATGGCTTCCCTAATCCAGGTAAATTATCTTTTGAACCGTTTCGAGTAAACAGACGTGACTTACTGCAAAAGTCCGGAATCTGACGCACATGAAAGCCAGATCCTCCGCAAAATGACATCAACACTGTTTATGGATCACCGTGATTGAAATCAAATATGTTGGGCCAACATATTTGATTTCAAAACAAATAGGCCAACATTGTTGGCCTATTTGTTTTGATCCGTAAACTCCGTCAGGAATATGGGCGAGGAAAACAATACCGAAAAAAAAAAAAAATCCAATGTAGCAGGGAAAATATCCAGAGGGCAGACAGAGCAATATTCATAGAATACCGCAGAGATTTCAGAGAGCAGGACGCGGAAGATGATGAGGCGCGCAGAGCGTGGTGTGGTTCAAGAGGTCAAGGGTGAAATCTAGAAGAACACAAGCAAGAAATCAAAAAATAGACAGCGTAGTTTCCTTTGTATAAGGCGCACCGGAGTAGAAAACGCACCCCCAGTGAATGGTAGATTTTCAAAGGTCCATATATAAGGCGCAATGGACTATAAGACACACCTTGATAGGTCCCTACTCTAAGGTTGGGGGGAGCAGTGGACTACTTCCTGAAGCTAATCTAATAATAATAATAATAATAATAATAATAATAATACATTACATTTTAAGCGCCTACAATGAATTAAAACGTTTTCCAAATATAATATATAAATAGATAAACGTTTTCCAACTCAAATAGTTAGAAAGCTAGCTAGCTAGCTTTCCAATTGATATATAATAATAATAATAATAATAATAATAATAATAATAATAATGTTACATTATATTTTAAGCACCTACAATGAATTAAAACGTTTTCCAAATATAATATATAAATAGATAAGTTTTCCAACTCAAATAGTGAGAAAGCTAGCTAGCTAGCTGGCATGCTAATAGATATATAATAATAATAATAATAATAATACATTGTATTCAAAAGTGCCTTTCAAACCTCTCAATGACATAGCTAATAGCTAGCTACATAGCTATATAGCGAATAGCTAGCTCGTTAAATAGCTAGCTCGTCAGCTAAATAGCTAATAGACAACAAATACAGTAGATAGCTAGCTTGATAGTTAGCTTGATAGCTAGTGAGAGATAAAAAAAGTAGTGAAGAGAGGGAAAAAGGAGTAAGAATAAAGTCAAGAGAAAGGACAAAAAAGCGTAATGGCACGAAAGAAAGTTGAGCCAATGGGAAAAGATTGAAAGGGTTGAAATCAAACACGAAATTGTAGCTTCCATTTGATTAAAAACAGATTGTCTCACATCTCCTGTCCCACGTAAATCCTCTTCAATTCCAAGC
This sequence comes from Hippocampus bargibanti, assembly GCF_051943395.1. Taxonomy (NCBI): domain Eukaryota; kingdom Metazoa; phylum Chordata; class Actinopteri; order Syngnathiformes; family Syngnathidae; genus Hippocampus; species Hippocampus bargibanti. The sequence continues at coordinate 4,577,885 of NC_142744.1, read as the reverse complement.
TTATACACCGGAAAATACAGTATGTTCTTTTTTTTTTTTTTTTTAGACTACTATGATGGCCTGCGCGTTCAGGACAGTCGATCGTCAAAATTATTTGCTGAGATAATTTCGAGTGTACCCTGTTAAGCCTCTTAACGGCGTTATTGGAGTCGCAGCAAATAACTCCAAAGCTGCCATAATTGCCGTTAATCAATTGGAGTGGATTTGAAGAGTGTGTGTGTGTGTGTTTGTATGACTAGTCTTGTGAGGACCACTAACATTTTATACTGTACGTAGTGAGGACATTTTTGACAAGTGAGGACCTTTTGGCCGGTCCTCAAGTTTTTCATTCTAAAGGCTTCGAGAGTGTCTATATATGCATCTGTTAAAGTTTCAGAGAGGTCCTCACAAATTCACCCAAAATGATTTTTTTTTTTGTGTGTATTTTCATTTCAGTTGGATACACACACGTTATACTCACTGTGTGTGTTTGTGTGTGTGCGTGTGTGTGATTAATGAGAGTAAAAGTTCATACCACAAAAAAATGAAATGATATTTTAACCAAATTCATACAGAGGTGAGGACTTTGAATGTACCCATTCAGAAACCTCACTCTTGCTGTTATTTCAATTTCAAGTCCACTTTTTATTTCTTTGTTTTTAAAGAAGTTGAAGTGGGAAATGGGGTGACATTTAGTGTTCTAATGTAACACTAGTTCTTCCCTAAATTTATCAGCAATGGTGGTCTCACTCCTTATCTGGAGTGATCCGGATCTCACAAAACCATTGAAACAGGAGTGTGTGCGTGTGTGTGCGTGTGTGTGTGTGTGTGTGTGTGTGTGTGTGTGTGTGTGTGTGTGTGTGTGTGTGTGTGTGTGTGTGTGTGTGTGTGTGTGTGTGTGTGGTAATACCTCCCCTTTCTTTTTTCAAATTTGCTTTAAACATCAAAAGCGGCTATCCTTTCTGTACGATATAAATAAGAAAAAAAACCTCAATAGTTAGTCCAAAGTTTACGCTCAATGATGGCCATCCCGGCGTGATGAATGGCGCCATCATGCGCTGCAAAAATCACACCTACGCATGGCTTACTGCATAATTGATTTTTAATCCCATAATAGAAAGTAAATTGCAGGAGCAAAGTGAATCATAGCAAAGAGCGAGAAAGACGAGGGGGGGCGGGGGCTGGAGGAATATGCGCAGTAAACTTCTGGGGGCGTGAAATCCAAAGATGTGTATTTTCAAGGGACACGTATTTGCTTTATCTGCTAATTTTCTAATAATTAGGCTGGGGGTATGTGTGTGTGTCGTTTGTGCGTGTGTGTGTGTGTGTGTGTGTGTGTGTGTGTGTGTGTGTGTGTGTGTGTGTGTGTGTGTGTGTGTGTGTGTGTGTGTGTGTGTGTGTGTGTGTGTGTGTGTGTGTGTGTGTGTGTGTGTGTGTGTGTGTGTGTGTGTGTGTGTGTGTTCCAGGCAAGATGATGTTGTTTGGATAGAGTAATAAGAAATAGATTGACCTGAGAAGCTGATACAGGGAAAGATTGCATCTGTCATCGAAAGTAAACACAGCACTCGCACACTGGAAGAGAAAACTCCCAAAGAACATACTGCACGTACACTTACTGTAGCCGTGTGTGTGTGTGTGTGTGTGTGTGTGTGTGTGTGTGTGTGTGTGTGTGTGCGTGCGTGTGTGTGTGTGTGCGCGTGCGTGCGCGTGTGTGTGCGCGCGTGTGTTCCACCCTCCCGCCCCCAATTTTGAAGCGACATGGATCTTATTGTTTTAGCTATCAAGCTTTCTAGCTATCTAGCTATTTAGCTATCTGTAGCTAGCTAGCTATGTCCAGAGAGAGAGAAAGCTAGCTAGCTATCTACCTAGCTATCTGTAGCTAGCTAGCTATCTCTACAGAAAGAGAGAGATACAGACAGAGAGAGAGCTAGCTATCGATCTAGCTAGCTATCTCTAGAGAGAGAGAGAGAGAGAAAGCTAGCTAGCTGTATTGCTAACTATTTGTCACTAGCTAGCGATCTCTTGAGAGAGAGAGAGAGAGAGAGAGAGAGAGAGAGAGAGAGAGAGAGAGAGAGAGAGAGAGAGAGAGAGAGAGAGAGAGAGAGAGAGAGAGAGAGAGAGAGAGAGAGAGAGAGAGAGAGAGAGAGAGAGAGAGAGAGAGCTATGTAGCTAGCTATCTGTAGCTGGCTATCTGTAGCAAGAGACAGAGACAGAGAAAGACAAAGAGAAAGAGGGGGAGAAAGAGGGAGTAGCTAGCTAGCTTTCTCTCTCTCTAGAAATAGCGAGCTAACTACAGATAGCTAACTAGATAGCTCTCTCTCTCCCTCCCTCTTTCTCCCCCTTTACATTTACATTACATTACCTTAACTAGCTTTCTGTAGCTAGCTAGCTCTAGAGAGAGAAAGAGCCAGCTAGCTGTGGCTTGCTATCGCTAAAGAAAAAGAGAGAAGGAGAAAGAGAGATCTAAAAAACAGGTTTTATGTGACTGAAGGAGGTGAGAGGGAGAAAGAGGGAGGGAGAGAGAGAGCTATCTAGCTAGCTTTCTGTAGCTTGCTAGCTCTAGAGAGAGAAAGCTAGCTAGCTGTGTAGCTATCTATCTGTAGCTAGCTATCGCTAAAGAAAAAGAGAGAAGGAGAGAGAGAGATCTAAAAACACAGGTTTTATGTGACTGAAGGAGGTGATTTGGTCGCGTAAAAATGCTTCCAGATTTATTACATATGCGAATATGAACTTGGTACATATTTTAGCGAAACACATGGAAGTTATCATCTTTGATTTGCTTTCGTGGGCCACATCTACTCCCCCGAGGCCTTACGTTTGACACCTTTAGGGCTAAAATGTGACAATTAAAAAGAAGGTTCTGCTCATTTGTTAACAAAACATTTCCATTCCAATCGCATTCCTTGAAATAAAACCGAGAAACTATAGTGGAAAAGTTTCAATCGCGAGTCGAGCTTCATTTCATTGTGTGGTGGTCTGTAGAAACTGGTTAGCAGGCAAGAAAAAGTGTTTTCCCGTCCCCGCCTGTTAGCTGACTCACGGCTGCGATTAGCGCACTGGGGCCAAAGTTAATTGTCTCCTATTTCAGCGGTCAAATTCTGTCTTTACTCTGACCGGAGGCAGCAAGCTGACAGAGGAGTCGGATGGATTTTGGAGATTGGGATCTTTTACTTGGCCCGCTTTATCTTGTTTTACAGCACTCGCTTCTCACTCGCTCACGCTCCACTTGCTGTTCACTCGGAAGCACAGTCCGATTTATTTGATGCCCGATAGCATAGCGTATAGGTTGAAGGTCAAAATTGTGACCTATCAATATTTTCAAATTGTATGATGTTGTCTGGTATGAACAAATGAATAGAGGAAATCACATTTTTGTTTACAGTGTGAACATTAAAACTTATTCACTGCCAGACAATGTGTAAAAATGTGTCCACTCCAGTGCCAGGGTTATTGTCATTTTCACTCAAATTCCAGGACCCACAGAATATTAAGTTTTAGGACTACCTAAGCATTCTATGCAGCGTAAGAAACCTTAGACTCTCTTCTATCAACAGAAATGAACAAGTAGATTCCTAAATTAAATGGGTCTGGAATTATGTGAATTTGAAATTAGGGCAGCCTATACATATTGGCTTATATAGCGCTTTAACAACAGATGAAGCTGGAACAAAGTGCGAACATATTAGCAAGATAGCTAACTTGAGCTTGTGTGTCGTCTCAGGAAAGAAGGGTCACCGTTGCTGGCTACCTAGCTAGCTAGCTATTTTCTATCTATTTGCTATCTATTAGCTATCTAACTAGCTAGCTATCTATTATCTATTAGATAGCTAGCTAACTTGATCTTGCGCGTCGTCTCGGAAAAAAACGGGTCACAGTTGCTGGCTACCTAGCTGGCTATCTATTTTCTATCTATTAACTATCTAACTACCTAGCTAGCTAGCTATTAATTATCTATTAGATAGCTAGCTAACTTGATCTTGCACGTTGTCTCGGAAAAAAACAGGTCACCATTGCTGGCTACCTAGCTAACTATCTATTTGCTATCTATTAGCTTACTAACTAGCTAGCTGTCTATTAGTTATTTATTAGATAGCTAGCTAACTTGATCTTGCGCGTCGTCTCAGAAAAATAATGGTTCACTGTTTCTGGCTACCTGGCTAGCTATCTATTAGTTATCTATTAGCTAGATAGTTAACTTGATCTATTTGAATTATTCCCGGTTGAGTGAACGCTGGCGTGTGTGGCTGATGCTGCTCACCCACAGAAAAACTAATCCTGTGACTGTAAAGTAACCTTGAGACTTTTGAAAGGCACTGATAGATGAAATGTATTATTATTATTTATTATTATTATTATTATTATTGTTATTATTATTATTGTTATTATTATTGACATTAAAAAATGAAATCCTTGTGGAAAGGAAAAATGATGGCCAGAGGTCTGACCAGCGCTTTATCGGCACCCAAATAAGAAAATGGCTTAATTCCTAAGTTAAATTGGTCCGGCGTAATATGAGGTGCAAATGAGGGTCAGCTGTATAAAAGGAAAATGCTGCCCCTCGTGGTAGGGAAAAACATTGCCAGAGGTCTGACCAGCACTTTATCACCCCCCTCCAAGAAAAAAAAATCAGGAATGGCACTGCACGTCATATTTTCAATTCCCGAATAAATTATGGAATGTCAGTGAATGAGTTCAAATAAGGATTGTAAGTATAAACACAAAAAACAGTATTGACGTGAAAGGGGCAGTTTCCCTGCAATTTATTTGAGTCCAACCACAAGTGCCAGTGCAAGTCCAGAGCTGCAGGAAAGGAAAGACAGATGCAAGGAAGTACTATACAGGCCACTATCAAAACAAGAGGTCTTGCGCGGACGCAGCTTTGATAATCGTCAGCCCACGCTCGACATTGAAAGGACAAGACAGCAAGTCGGGGTTAGCTGGAGCCAACAGGCCGGCTGTCACTCCATGTGCCAGCCAGCCACCCCGCATGAGGAAGATGGAGGAAGAGTGGTGGCAAGGCAAAGCTGGCGCCTCCTTCAAAGTGCTGCCAGATTGGCGAGCTGCTATCGTGATCGGCTTTGGATATAGTCAAGAGAAAAACTGTTCAACCTGACATTGACATTTTTTTTTATAATGAAAGACTGTCATGTCCCTTAAACATCATGGCTGTTCACTCATTCACTGTGAGACGATGTGCAAAAAAATGTGTACACTCCAGTGCCAGGCAGCATCGACAAATTTGACAAATTGTGTTAAATAAATTCAGCAGCAACAAAATCTCAATTAACAGATTTATCAGAACAAAAAGGTCCAAAGTAGAAAACAAAACCAGGACTAAAAAAAACAAAGCAAACCAGACCATAGGAAACAAACCTGACATGATGAAACAAATGATAACCAGACATTGCATGATCGTGCCGCTTGTCCTTTTTACTCATTCACTGCCAGACGATGTGCAAAAATGTGTCCACTCCAGTGCCAGGGTTTTTGTCATTGTCACTCAAATTGAAGGAGACACCGAATATTGAGTTATAGGACTATATAAACATTCAATTCATTGTAGGAAACTCTTCTTTTATCTCGAAAAAAAAAGAGTTAATTCTTAAGTTATATATACCTGGAGTTATCTGAGCTTGAAATGGGGGCGGCTCTACAAAATACAATACATACTTATGGATTTATATAGCGTTTGAAAAACAGCTGAAGCTGTAACAAAGTGCTAAGATGGACATAAGGCAAACATTGCCCCCTTGTGGAAGTGAAAAACATTGGCAGAGGTCTGGACAGCGCTTTTTCGGAACCCCTGAATTTAGGAACGCCATTAGAATGTTATATTACATATAGCGCGCACAGCAAATTAATGAATAACTAGTTTTCAAATTTGAAGTAAAAAATAACTGTCATTGTGGTTTACATGGTACAATTTTAAATTTTGGTTCGGATTTTAGTAAGCATCATAGAAGTTTGATTTGCTTTCGCGGGCCGAAGAAAATGAGTGAATGGCCATGATGTGTAAGGTACATGACAGTCCATTAATTTTTTTTATTCGCAATGAAGAAATTAGCCACATGTAGCATTTTAATATAGTTAGCATGTTTTGCTGAGAAAACCGATGGCGATTCGGGGCACTATGTACTTGGCTATCTCTTAGCTAGCTATCTATTAGCTAGCTGGCTAGTTGCCTCGCTATCCAGATGGATAGCTATCTATTAGCTGGCTAGCTGGTTAGCTGTCGATCTATTAGCTATATTTTAGCTAGCTGGCTATCTGAATGAATGACTGTGTCTTTGTGTTGTCATATTATTTGCTATTTTGTTTTTTTTTTTTTTTTTTCCCAAGATGGCGGCGCGTGAACACGCAGCGGCTCCCCTCTCCCGGCAAATTGGCATTTTCATGTTTATTAAAGTCATAAGTGCCTTGCATGCTGGGTCCGAGAGGACAATAATTTCATCTGTGCTGTATGTATGCATATTAGCATATTTGACAATAAAGCTGACTTTGACTTTTGACTTTGATTAGCTATCTAATATCTGGCTAGCTAGCTTTTTCTTTATTTGAGTTGAATGAACACTGGCGTGTGTGGCTGCCGCTGCTCACCCATAGAAAAACTGATCCAGTGACTGTAAAGTGACCTTGAGAGTTTTGAAAGGTGCTTACAAATGAAATGTATTATTATTATTATTATTATTATTATTATTATAAAATGATGTGGCAGGCCAGATTTGGTCCCCGGGCCTCGACTTTGACACCTGTGGTCTAAGGTGTGTTATAGCTGGTTAGGCTCCACTCAAACTGACTCTCAATATTTGGGAAAGTGTTAAAAAAAGGTGAAGCCGTCCCGCCATTGGGTTTTGGATTAAAAGTGACATAAAGCCAATGGAAAGGCGCGTTCCTCCCACCAAGCGCCGCACCCAAGCTAGTCATGCGTGCATTGGGAATGAAATAGAATGCAATCACCTGCTCTTTTTATAATGGAGCTGTCAGCACGTTCGCCAAACCCGAGAGTGCGTGAAGAGGCGCTAAGCCAAGTCGATGAGCCCCGCAGCCCTGATCACTTTGCTTATAAATTTGGCATGCGTGACGTGTGGCGACAAGCCATTGTCGGCGTGAGCATACGCGTGCGCCCACTTGAGCAGTCGCTAATGTTTGTTTGGAAAGCCGTTTGAGCTTCGTTGATTGTGTATCCATCCATGCATGCCCATGCATATTGCTTTCCACACCGCTATAGGTGATGATATGAAAAGGACTTGCCATTGAAATCCTTGTCAAAATAACACCTAGCGGTTACTGATGAGGTTGTTTGGGTTGAGTGGCTAAAAGGGGAGTTCAGGAAGGGAAACATCTACGAGGCGACCAAGCGTCAAGACAGTAAAAATGACAGAGGCAGGTCACGACACAGCAGATGAGAACTGACGTGAACGGATATGTAAAATTTTCTTCAATACACGAATGACGGAAGACGATGGTGGAAGTGAAGACGTTTGAAGTTTAGGCAGAGTTTTGCGTGTTTGGTTCGTGATCTAATTAGTCGGCGGCGTGACGGCAAAATAAGCGTTTCGTAATAATGTGACACTGGCTAGTCAGTCGCTTTCACTAGCGAGCGTGGGCTTAAGATATGAACGTTCATCTCAAAATTAGCAGCACATTAGGAGAGAAGGTACGTTAAATAAACAAATACATACATATATACATACATACATACATACATACATACATACATACATATTTTGTTCTTTCAATTTTGCTGCTTGTAGATTGCAAATTTCCCCAATGTGAGACTATTAAATGCTTTCAGATTCTGCTAAAGAAATATAAACATAAATACATAAGTGTTTAATGCTGAGGAAACCGGACACTCCATTCCATCAAGCCATTAACGACCATCACAAAGGTAAATAAAATGCCTTTATTGTACAGTACAGTTTATTTCTTTAATTATAATGCTATAACACATTTATTATACATAAAATAAGGTATATTTTGTGTAGTTTTAAGGTTTAGAAAATTAAATATGTTTTATGGGGACCTGGGAACAGATGATTATCATTTTAATGGTTTCCTATGGGAAATTAATTTTTGGGATACACACTTTTCACCTTACACACTGTCTGGGAACCAATTAAGTTCGTAAGCCAAGGACCCACTGTATAATGAAAACTTCAAATAATCATTTCATGAAAACGTTTGTGGACATATGCCACAACCTTGTGTGCTTTTACCGAGTACAAAAAGTCAACATGTATTTTCTTAAACGCACTCTATTGGTATAAATCACCCAGGCGCTTCGCAACCAAGAACTGATCTGAATATCAAAGGATACTCTTTTTTTTTTTTTCTCCCCCTACCTCCAAATGTATTCAGCGTGTGTTGTTGTTTCCCAGCGTTGCTCTGACCCTGCAGTCTTCTGTCAGGCTTCACGCGTTCCCACCGCGGAATTTCAAAACGATGCTGCCCACGGGGACCAATATCAAAGGCTTCACTTTCTATGACCACATTACATGTGAGCCGGGCTGCTTTCTGCCCTCTGAAACGAGCGTCAGCGTTTGTTTCAAGGATGCAAGATGCAGGGGATGCACCTCGCTCTAATTGACTCAAACTAACCAGAAGCTAAAATGTTATCATTGTGCAACCCCCCGCCTCACCCTCTCACCCTCATCATTTCATATGCTTTTATAAGTTAAAGGACAACCCACGCCTCAGAACAAGTTCTGAGGCGACACACAATGCATTTTGGGTACTTTGTTTGGTCTGAAAACCTCGTGTTGATGGCGAAATTCGAAGGAATACTACATAAATAACGCGATGGTGAATCATTGTGTGTTGCACCAAGACTACTAATTGATACTAGTTGACACAAATTCCCAGCAGACAAATCAGCCCATTTCCACGGATCATGGGCGCCATCTTGTGCATTTTCTGGGACGCTACATTGGAGTCCAGACGGCTCGAATTGATACGGAAGGACTTCTTTAATCGATTGTAAACATTTATGCTTTCCTCTTCAGAACTATTTGAATCATATTCATAACTGGATGAGTAACAAGAAAGCATCTTCTCCGAATCTGAAGCCATTGTTTTGATTCTCGAGCAAGGAAAGATGTCTTGCCGTGACGTCACGAACAAGGTGGCGGGACCTTCTGAAACAGGTCATTTCCGGTTTCATTTTGAAGTAGTGTTGGGACACTTTAAGTCACTTTTATTGGTGTTTTGCATTTGACTAAAAATATCAGCCTGCGTGTTTTGGGTATTTTAGATGCTATAAAACGTTTTCTGATGTCAGTTAGGAATCAAAAAAATGGTGTCGGTTGTCCTTTAATTCTCACGATTTGGTCGAGAGACTCCCGATTTTGACCACAATACTCATGCCTCGCTATTACAAATCCAAATCTCTTGTTCCCACCCAAAAAATGTGCATTTTTTATTTTGTCGCTCTTATTTTTCATCGTTTTGTAACAATACCATTCGCCCGATTTGGAAAGTGACCGAATAGCCTCAATCGTCGGCAGAAAATGAGATTGGAGAATAGCTCGTACTGGCAGTGCAGGTGATCACATACGTTCAAGAACAGCAGACGAATAAACATGGTGGATAGTAGCAACGAGAGTCCAAAACTTCTTGAAAAAAAAAAAAAACGATAAGAATGTAAATTTCAGTCAGGTTGGCAAACTGCATATTCATGGATAATTCTGTCTAAGCTTTCAGTCGCACATGAGTCGTCTATCGATGAAAAGGTTTCTTCAGCGGTCATTTGTACTTCTTTGAAGGTGTCTGATGTTTCGCTCCTCATCCGAAAAGCTTAGTCAGTGAACAAAAATTGTGCCGGTAGTTCTGGCCCTATATAAATCCCTAATGGACAGAGGTAGCGGTGAGGTCTGGCACCTTCAAAGAAGTACAGATAACGGCACCGCCACCTCTGTCCATTAGGGATATACTGTATATAGGGCCCTCATTTCAAGTTCATATAACACCAGACCCATATAATTTAGGAATTAACTTTCTTTTTCTGATGTTTTTTCCCTTCCTCAAAAGGCAGCATTTCCCTTTTTTTCCATTTTAGCACTTTGTTCCAGCTTCAGCTGTTCTTAAAGCGCTATATATATCAATATGTGCGTATGTATTATAGTGTATTTTGTACAGCTGCCCCCATTTCAAGCTCAGATAACTCCAGACCAATATAATTTAGGATTTAACTCATTTTCTTCACATCTGGCAGTGAATGAGTTAAATAATGGTTGTATGAAAAATAGCATATTGCCAAAAGACAAATTTGGGGTTTAATAAACGGTATACTGTGAAATTTTTAGCAGGCTTTCTTGTTTTTCATCAGACTACAGACTGCCTTGGAGCCCTATCACATTCTTCAGATTTTCGGACAGCCATGAATACTTTTTTCACAATGGATCCGTCAATCCATTGTTGTGTTATTTAGTTTGAAGACCATCTATCCGTCCGTCTCTTATCGAAACTGAACCTCACTTCATTTTCCTGACAGCCGTGAGCGTTATTCGAACTGGCAGCCATGTCATTGATTCCTTGGCAGCGGCAGAACTATGGGATCTGTCTCAGCTGCAATATCACCTGTAATGAGACGGCACCGCTTTTACTATTTTCACTTGCCTGTCATTGAATGCCCCCAAAAAAAGAAATTATTAATTAATAATTCAATTATTTGTTATGACTAATTGGATTGGATTGAATGTACCTTTATTCGTCTCGCAGTGGAGAAATTTCCATTTCACAGCAGCAAAGTTATGAAAGAAAGAGGAAAGGGAAGAAAGAAGTAGAAAAACAAAATACAGAAGCTGCTGGAAAGGCAGCCACTTTCGCGGAGTTATCTTCAAGTCAAAAAAAACCAAAATAACATATAACATGATATAACAATGATATATAACAAGATAAGAATCTGTTTTAAATTAAAATAACATGAATAATAACATGACAAGACAGAGTCATTCATTCTTCAGCACTTGCTGTACCCTCTGTGTGACATGAAGCAGTTTGAGATGAAATTGCTATGACAAAATGTTCCAGCAATAAACAGAGATGTTGGTGAATATTTTATTCAATACCGCAACTCAAACTTTTTTTTTTTTTACAAGGCGAAACCGTCAATGAAATTTTAGGTGAAAATGCTTGCAACATTCTAGCGCCATGAATAATTTGGCAGCTGTTGTGAGTTTAAAAATCAAACACTTTGATGTTAAAATCCGTAGGGGCCATTTGCGCTGCTCTACTTATGAACATCCAAGTTATGAACAACGGTACAAACAAACATTTTTGCGGGTATATCGAAAAATGTTCGGACGGAGATACTGTAAGTTATATTTTTTGATTGTGAAATTAAACTTCATTTTCTTGAGCTGATAACATACATGTACACATTGTCTGTCTCTCTCTCTCTCTTACATATATAATATTAACTCCAGTTGTACATGTACACATATTTATAGAACATATATTTTATTAATTGCTTATTTTTCAGTACAAACCAATGCAGGTTACTTATACAAGCCTTAAACATACTTTTATATCAACCTTAAACATACTTACATCAGCCTTAAACATACATTCCATACAAATTATGGCACTGAAGCAACTTACAAACGAATTCACCTTACGAACGACCGTTTGGAACGTATCTCGTTTGTAAGTTGGGGAGCGTCTGGACCAGGGGTGTCAAAGTCATTTCGCATCGCGGGCCACATATGGCCTCGGTAGATGTCACCATTAACCAAATATCATTCCTTCAAGAGCGAAACTTGTTGAAAACACACCAAGCACAAATGTTTCCCACGCATCTCTGTAAAAAAAAATATGACATGGGTCATTTTTCATTGAAAATTCTACACTCATCTACTTTTCTCTGTTTGGATAATGACATTTTGGCTAATGAGGATGTTGAAACCACGGTTGAAAAAAAAGACAGCTGTTTTCTTCTACGTTGATCAAAACAGTACCACTCTGCCCTCTAGTGGACAATCCTGGAATTTCACCTCATTAAAATATCAATTCCACGTCCTTTTTGCATTTTTTTTTTCACTTTTAAAGTATCCTGCGGGCCTGATCAAACATCCTTGGGGGGGCGGTTCCGGCCCGCGGGCCGTATGTTTGACACCACTGGTGTGGACTATCATCAGAAAGCGCGGATTGCAATAATAGCGTTTACCAGGCTATGCATTTGTCTGAATGCGGTTTTGTAATAGGATAAATACATTTTTTTAAAGTCAAAAAAGGAGCTTCGGATGACATTTTATTTTATTTCATTATTATTATTTTTGTACCAGTCTCATTTTTTTTTTGTCATACCCACATCTACTAATAATAATGTGTCCTGGTTACCACTGCTTCTTCTCCGAGCATATTGTGTCATCGACACTAGTCAACAACAAGCCACCATGGGATGGATGAGCTTCATGATCCGCTTTTCCATAGAAATGTGCTGACTTTGCCCGGCTTGCCACATCAGCTTCGCTCTCGCGGAGGGATTTGCATTTCTATTACAACGGGGCAATCTATCTGAACGTGCAGTTTGACAGACTCTTTGCTTTTTTTCGGTTATGTCTCAAAATGGCTGAAATAAAGCCACTATAAAGATGTGAAAATCACCTCTCATCATTGCCATATAGTTAAAAAAATACAAAAAACATGATGAGGGAACATTCACTTATTCACTGCCAGACGATGTGCAAAAATGTGTGCACTCCAGTGCCAGGGTTTTCATCATTGTCACTTGAATTCCAGGACCCACAGATTATTCGGTTTTAGGACTACATAAACATTCCGCACAGCGTTAGAAACCTTAGATTCTCTTCTTTCATCAGAAAAAGAGTTAATTCCTAAATTATATAGTTCTGGGGTTATCTGAGCTTGAAATGGGGGTGAAATACAATGCAATACATACTGTAGACATTTCTTTTATATAGTGCTTGAACAACAGCTGAAGCTGGAAAGTGTCCTTGAGAGCTTTGAAAGGCGCTTGAAAATAAAATGTATTAGCCACATAGCTAGCTAGCTATTAGCTATCTATTCGCTAGGTATTAGCTATATATTCGCTAGGTATTAGCTATATATTCACTAGGTATTAGCTATCTATTCACTATGTATTCGCTATCTATTCGCTAGCCATTACCTATCTATTTGCTAGGTATTAGCTATCTATTTGCTAGGTATTAGATATCTATTCGCTAGCTATTAGCTATCTATTTGCTATGTATTAGCTATCTATTCACTAGCTATTAGCTATCTATTTGGTAGCTATTAGCTATTTATTCGCTAGGTATTAGCTATCTATTCGCTAGCTTTTACCTATCTGTTGGCTAGCTTGCTATCTTGCTATCTATTTGAGTTACTTCCGGGTTGAGTGAACGCTGGCGCGTCTGGCTACCGCTGCTCACTCGCAGAAAAAACGTATCCTGTGACTGTAAAGTGACCTTGAGAGTTTTGAGGCACTTATAAATGAAATTTATTATTATTATTATTACTACTATAAGAAAGCGCGAACATGGAAAAAAAGGAAATGCTGCCCCTTTGTGGAAAATAAAAAACATTGCCAGATGTCTGACCAGCGCTTTATCAGCACCCAAGCATGTAAAAAACTAAACCCGAACAAATTCTGGAATGGCGCTCTACGTCTTATTTTTATTTCCCGAATACTTGTGTTAATGGCAGTGAATGAGTTAAAATAACGGTTTCCATACAAAGGAATTAAAGGACGACCGACGTCTCCGGACAAGTTGTGTCCATAATTTGTAAAATGGCTTCAAATGACTTCTACTGAGCGTATTTGAAAAAGATTCCACCGCATATAGCTATATTTTACGTTTTAAGACTCGCTCTGAATATTCAGGAGGTCTTATTTTTGAGTTGGTGACGAGTCCGTACGTGACGTCATGAAAGGACCGCCCCCTGACCGAAAAAATACATTGTGGCAGTCCTTCCATCACGTCAATGTATTTTGCTGTACATGTTTGGTCTGAGAACCGTGTTGCACCCAAAAGCCGCCAGAAGAGGGCATCCAAGCTCCATATAAGGAATTTATCAGCCTGTGGAAGCGGAGGTTGCCACTGGAGGTCGCCATTTTGTGCCTCTTTCTTTTTGGGTGAGAGATTTTCCCCCAATGTTGCCTCAAAATGGCACATATAATTCTTTAATTGATTGCAAACATGTATGCTTTCCTCTTCAGAACTATTTGAATCATATTCATAACTGGATGTGTAACAAGAAAGCATATTCTCCGAATCTGAAGCCATTGTTTGGATTCTCCAGCAATGCAAGACGTCTTGGCGTGACGAAACGAACTGGGGGCGGGACTTTCTGAAAATGCCCAATTCGCAGCTCAATTTTTTTTTTGCAGAATTTGGACACTTTAAGTCATTTTATTGGTGTTTTGCATTTGACTAAAAATATCATTCTGCGTGTTTTGGGTATTTTAGATGCTATAAAAAAACAAAAAAGTGACGTCGGGTGTCCTTTAAGCTTCAATTTAAAGGAGTATCATTGCACTGATGGGAAAGAATATCCAAATTAAATGTCATGCATCGACACTGGCCTTTATCCCGGAAGGTAGAGATGTCTGTGTTCATGGGAATTGAATTCAGTGTTTTTTTTTTTAATGACTTTAGAGAAGCAGGCAAAAAAAAGCACGGATAAAACTGAGGTCTGAACTCTGTGCCCACTTCATCTCCCTCGCAATAATTAATTCCATCTCGGTTAATTAGTCGCCGCGCTTACAAAAATGACCTCTGAATCCTGCCTCGCGCACTCTCAGCGGCACCCACTGCCTGGCGACACGGTGGCAGAGAGGATCGGAGCAAGAGGAGGGATTTGGGAAGGGCAAAGAGAAGTGGACAAGGTGAACGGGTTATGGAAGAGTGATAATAAAGTTTGGGAGACAAGGTACACCGCTTTCTCTACAGCTAGCAACTTGCTACGTGAACAGAACACCATGAGACATGTAGAATATGAAGTTTGATGAACAGCAAGAAAGAAATCTTTGTCGCGTCCGCCATTTTGTTTATTTGTTTGTGGCCAAACATATGCCAGGGAGCCATAGATTATGAATCAACAGGTTTTATTTCAGCTAGCGGAAAGTATGTTATAAATGTCTAACATGGCACAGCATGAGAGAGCAGCATGAGGCATCGAAAATCAACTCACGGGTTATTCATGGAGGAGATATCCACGGGCAAAAAAAGATGATACTGTATGATGTATCATCTTTGTACAGTTACTGCACATCTGTGCTGTACGATGTACATCTGTACTGTAATGATATAGAGCAGGACCATTTATACTGCCGGTAAATTATTGCTATTTCATCTTTGAGTTTTGTAAATAATTGTCACTGTACCGCGACACATAATGTACAGGCTGTACCCAAAGCGTCATGCATCGAATTTTGACATAAGATTCTTGCATGAAGCAAAAAAAGGTTATGCACGTCTCAGAGATGTTCGATCGTACACTTTGGACAAAGACTCGAACCCAGAAAGATTGTCTTTACTGCCGGCAGGAGACGCAGTCACTGACGACAGACGCCTGTTTTCTGCAGCCCTCTGCCAAGCTATTTATTGAGTGTCTATGCAAATTTAAGTGATACATTAGTAAAACATAGTTTTCTTGAGTTCACCTCTTGAGTTCTAAGCACAAACAGCTGTAAACAATAAAACATTGTGTTTTCAATGAACTGATAAATTTGTAACCTGGCTCATGAGCTCTTCCTGTGAAGGAATTTCAAGTCCTAAATTCCCCCTGAGATAAGGATTTTCCCAAGTCTTAAATTCTGTCACAGGTCACATCTCCTAGATGAAAATGACAGTTTAACTTGCTGTGTCTGTTGACCTCAGATTGACCCCAGGTTGTCTGGGCTTCAATTGTGTATTCGAGTCACACATGTTGACTAAGCATATAACAGCATGAAACTTTTAAATATGATAACTTCTTATTCTATCAGCACGTGAATTCCAGGAACAATAAAGCCTGATAGGCGGCCAAGCCAACCAGAACATTTTGTGATTGGGACGAGCTGTCATTGCCAAAGTGATTAATTACACATTTAATTAGTAATTAAGTGACATATTAGAGGGGTCTTGATCGTTTTTTTTTTTGTTGTTGATTTTCATCATGCTCAAGCAAGATTTAGGCTGAACAGTGACAGTAAAAACAAAAAAAACATATAATGTATTATCCAATATGTGATTAATGAACAATCAATTCTCCATCACCAGCCACATTTTTCATATCAATAAATCAAATCTTAGTGCCTACCTCCTCCATCACATGTCAGAAGCGCAGGGGACACATTCGGAATAGATCCTATGTCAAGATAGCAAAAAAAAATAGCTGGAATTGTTTATTTTTATTGATTTATTTGAGTTATGATGGCATAGAACCCAAAATGCAACCTGAGTATCGATAACCAATAGCGCTAAATTTCCAAGCAGAAGACAGAGTTCTATAAACGTTGCTTGATAAATCACCTAAAATAAGCAGAAATCGCACGGCCGATGAGCATTTAGGCTAAGATAATTAACCGTCATCATGAATCCATTACAAGCGCGCCGCATCGTTTGTCCTTGATCGACTTAAGCACTAAAGTTACACAAACGATCATGTCAAATGGCGTCATTTGGATATACCGACATCATGAGAAATTCACTCAAGACTTGAAACAAAGTCTAATTTTCGATGGCAACGGTGTAAAAATGGCAACATAAGCAAACAATGTTGTTGCAAAAAACACAATAAATGCCCCTGGGTTAGGGTAGATTAGCTGGCTATCTAGCTAGCTACCTAGATGGCTACCTATTTGTTATCTATTGGCTATCTATTAGCTATTTATTTGCTATCTGTTAGCTATCTGGCTGGCTAGCTAGCTATCTGGCTGGCTATCTATTCGTTATATAGCTGGCTGACTAGCTGTGTAGCTGGCTATCTATAGACTATATATTAGATAGTTAGCCTTCGATCTAATTTACAACAGATTATTTTCTTACAGACAGTGTTTTTTAGGTGTTCAATTACCTGACATGTTTCGGAGTATACTTCCACCTTCGTCAGAGTGTGACACAACATTAAATTCACGAGAATATAATTTTGGCATAGTACCACTATGCTAAATAGACCATTGCTACGTGTGGCTAGGGGTGTTTCTGTGTTGTCTAAGCAACGGTCTCAGGCACTAGAAGAGTTTGAAAAACTTGATCTGTGTGACACTCTGACGAAGGCGGAAGTATACGCCGAAACATGTCAGGTAATTGAACACCTTAAAAGCACTAAGAAAATAATCTGTTGTAAATTAGACAGGATGGACTTAGTACAATTAGCTTTCGATCTATTTGAGTTACTTCTGGGTTGAGTGAACGCTGGCGCATGTGGCTGCCGCTGCTCACCCACAGAAAAACCTATCCTTTGACTGAAAAGTAACCTTGAGAGTTTTGAAAGGCGCTTATAAATGAAATGTATTATTATTATTATTATTATTATTATTATATTCTACAATTAATTCAAGGCAAAATCATATCCCCCTCCTTAATTTTAACCCGCATTGAAAAAGCCTAGTGCTACTTCGATCCCCGACTGGGATTTCTACCGTTGGATAGAAACGGCAGGAGGTAATCAATAATCTCTCCCGCCTCCTCGGCAAAGATGAACTTCAACCAGAGAAGAGGCAAGATTTAATTCCTCTCGAGAGGTTCAAGCGCGGAAGCTCATTAGACCAACGCGCACCTTTGTTAATTACCCCCAACGTGACCACTTTTTTAACACCCACTAGAAGAGGAAAAGAAACATTTTGTGTTAAGAATAGAAGCATCCTGAAACAAATCCATGACCGAAGCACTTCATTAAATTGAGTCCACACAAACACTATTTAGCTTTAAAAAGTGGATTTAGAACCCTTCAAGATGGTTTTTATTACTGTGTGGTTGCAAATTTGCTAGATGGACAGAATGCTGAGTTGGATTTATTTATTTATGTATTTATTTATTTATTTATTTTTAACTCATTCACTGCCAGACGATGTGCAAAAATGTGTCCACTCCAGTGCCAGGGTTTTTGTCATTGTCACTCGAATTCCAGGACCCACAGAATAATGAGTTTTAGGACTACATAAACATTCAATGCAGCGTTCGAAACCTTAGGCTCTCTTCTTTCATCTGAAAAAAGAGTTAATTCCTAAATTATATGGACCTGGAGTTATCTAAGATGGAAATGAGGGCAGCAGTACAAAATACAACACAAAGAATATACAGTGATACCTTGGCTTACGAACGCTTTAGCTAACTAACTTTTCGCCTTTCGAACATTAAATTCACGAGAATATAATCTTGGCATACCAATTAGTTTTCGGGAAACACACTGAGCGCCACAATGGCTGGCGGACTAGTTTTCGGTGGAAGAACATCAAACCACATGGCCGAACAGCACCACCATGGATGCAAGACTACTTTTCCACACACCCTTTCTCTGAGTGCATACATGGTTTGCTATCGAGTGGAGTACTTTTGCTATTATGGGACCGAAAAAGCCCCCACCACAGGCTAATATTCAGCTGAAGAGGACACAAAACAAAATTATGGTCGCGCAGAAGAAAGAGCTCATCGAGAAACACGAACGAGGTGTGCGTTTGTGTGACTTAGTGCTAATATGGACATGTGATGTAAAAAAAGTGTAAACCTTTGAAAATATAAAAATATTCAGGGCTGTCGTTTGTAGGATTCAACTCAAAAATGAGAGGTTGGTTTCCAAGCAACACTGGCGACCCTTTCCTCAATTCACTACACTGTGCCACATTCAATATGGCGGAAACTGCGCATGTTACGAACCATCCACACTTACTGTATGCCAATGCGAAGGAGTATATAGTTGCAAAATCGCCCCAGAGCTGTCCAACGATGATAATCAAATGGGAAAGCAATTTTCAGCAGTTATCTCCAAACCTGGACAATATACAGTAAAGTCTCGTTATATCGATATCGGATATATCGATAGTCCCGGTTATATCGATACTATTTCTATGCACGCACGGAGAAAATTACATGCAAACAGGGTCGGATATATCGATAGTCCCGGTTATATCAATATTTTTTCGAACTCCCAAGAATATCCATATAACGAGACTTTACTGTATTTCAAAACATCACTTAGTTCACATCACAGCGTCCGTAAAATACAGTTTTTCCAGTGATATTTAGCGACCTGTCAATCACAGGTAAGAAATATTGGATTGTTCACCGTCATTACTCACTCCCACACTGCCGTTGAGAAATCCCTTTGGTTGAAAGTAAACGCGGGGGAGAGATTAATCGGCGGTCACCCGCCGAGAGTTGTCAGGTGGGTCTTTTAACACCTTGGGAAAAAAGGACGCATCAGCATAACGGGAAGCCATTTTCACACGTACAGTTATGACGTGTTGTCCCATGAACACAGCCTGTGCTACTTTTCCCTTTTTGAAAGAGGATCTCCTCCTCGCTGGCGGCGTCTTAAAGATCAGAGTGGGTTTCAGGGCAAATAATGGCGAGCAGGCATTGTGGGCTGCAGGGGGGCTTGGTGAGGTGTGTTTGAAAGGGAAACTATCAATTGAGAGCACACAGTAGGAGACAACAGCTACCCGCCGGCGATGAGCTCATTACAGGGAAAAAAATAAAAGAACTCCTTCCAATGGATCCGAGTTCTTCTCATCAGGGGAGCTCTCAGGCATAAGATACAAAACAGCGCAGTGTCGCCATCAACCCTGCTGTCTCTTTTAAGGAAAAAAAAAACATTTTTTAATATGTAATTCTCAGCACATTGATCTCTTTTGTTTGTGATTGCTCTTCGTGGCTCCATTCGAGAAGCTATTTTTCGTAGCTTCATTTCTTGGAATCTAAAATCTCAGTGATCTTTCAGCTGCTTAAGGAAAAGCCAGAGGATTTGCCAAAGGCACTTTTGCATGTGTCAGGAGAATATTTAAAAAAAATGTGATTTGTTGCTAATTTCTAACACACGTTTATAGTCATCTAAGGGTTATGAAACGATTTGCCCTCTTTGAGAAGTATTATAATAATAATACATATTATTTCAAGCGCCTTTCAAAGCGCTCAAGGACACTTTACAGTCACAGAGAAGCGTAGATACAATAATAAATAAAATACAATTATAAATAGAAACAAGAGATGGAGCGACACAGAAAATGCAATTTTAAATAGGTGGGTTTTGAGATGTGATTTGAAGATGGGAAGAGAATGTTCGAATGTTGGAAGTGAGTTCCAGAGTTTGGGGGCAGAGCAGCTGAAAGCTCTGTCCCCCATCGTGCTGAGATGGGCATGGGGGGCACACAGAGGTGGAGGGAGGAAGCGGATCTGAGGGAATAAGAGGGAATAGAAATTTGAAGAAGGTCAGAAAGGTATGGGTGGGCAAGGTTATGGATAGCTTTTAATGTAGAAAGAAGAATTTTAAAGTTGATTCTATATTTGAAAAAGGAGCCAGTGGATCTCTTGTAGGACGGCGGTGATGTGGTGAAAGGATGAGGTTCTGGTGATGATTCGGGCTGAAGAATTCTGGATTAGTTGAAGTTTGTGGAGAGGTTTATGAGGGAGACCAAGGAGAAGTGAATTGCAATAGTCAATCCGGGAGGTGACAACACATGAACGAGGATAGCAGTGGTGTGAGGAGTGAGAGACGGGCGAAGACGGTTGATATTGCATACGTGGAAGTACGCAGATCAGGTTAAGTTATTTATATGGGAGTGGAAAGATAGTGTGCTGTCAAAGATGACACAGGCTTCTAGCCTGAGGGGAGGGAGAAACGGTCGAATTGTCAATAGTGAGAGAGAAACTGTTAGCTATGCTCAAGGTGGATTTGGTCACCAAAAGATTCTGACACCATGTGGTCACTTGAATTAAACTTTTCGGTTGTGCTGAAGCTCTGTATGTTTTATATTCTGAAAAAAACGAGAACCACTTTTCGCATTGATTAGAAACTACATCAGCGGTTGCCTTATGTTTCCATTAGAATGATGCAACGCTAAAGGGAATACAATACAATACAATACATCCATCCATTCATTTTCCAGACTGCAACAATTGTGATGGCGTCCAGGTAGATTTCTGACCCTGGTAACAAAAGATGGCTGAACTGTGTTGGTTAAATGCTACAATACAAAAACACACATCTGGAAGCAGCACAGAAGGGGAAAAAAACAATGAAAGTAAACTGAAAGAAAAGGCTTTAGGCAGCAGAGAAGGCTTTGCAGGCCTTGACGGTCCGCCATTGGTGAAAAACAAAATGTCCATGTCTGAATGTGTGGTGACGCATTCCGGCTGAATGAGAGTAAATATTGGTGAGGAACCTAACCGTGTGACAAATGGACGAGGAAGAAGAGTAAGAGGAGAGAGCGGTCGATAAAGAAACGCAGAGAGTGAGTTACTGTTAATTCGTTTGAGAGTAGCATTTTATCAAGGGTGGGTTCCAAGATAAAAAAAAAACATTCACAGAAACCAACCGGTTTATGGATGCAGATAGAGTGCCCTCTAATGGGTATTGCAGTCTGTAATCTTTTGAATGGTGGCTTCCAAAACAAAAACCTTTCTCTTCTATTTTATGTGTGATGACAAATTTTGTAAACAAAAAAATAATAAAAAAAAAATCTGAAAATACGCCCTTTTAAAGGACAACCGATATCTCCGGACAAGTGTCCATAATTTGTAAAATGGCTAACCCTAACGTCTTGTTTTTGAGTTGGTGACGAGTCCTCACGTTACGTCACTGAAGGTGTTTTGTTTTTTACTAAAAATATCATACTGCGTGTTTTGGGTATTTTAGATGCTATAAAACGTTTATTCTGATGTTAGTTAGGAAACAAAAAAGTGATGTCGGTTGTCCTTTAAGTCCTTTCCATCATCATTCAACATCATTACATCTTTGGTATTGAAATCACTTATAATAGTGCACTGGGTAGCTCACGTTGTGCTTTTCTGTTTCATTTCTTGAGCCCAGTCAGCTTTTGTCTTCATCTCGATTCATTTGATCAGGGTGTCTTCATAAGACACTGCATTTGCCCTCTGTGACAGCTCGATCTCTTTGAGGCAATATCTGGACTTCATCATAACTGTCACTGTTTTCCTCTGTCATTCAGACCCACCGACGCCCAAGGACTTGACCGCTTCTCAATTATGACCATTTCCCAAGCGCTAAAAAAAAGACCAAACTGACATAATCAGAGGCTATTGTCTCCCTTGTCTATCGCCTCCTTTTTTCTTTCACGTGTCCAGCAGCCACTTTGGTGGGGGGGCCAAGATAAAGCCGGAAAGTAAGATAAAAGAGTCCATGTTGGGATAATGACAAGGACATCATGTTCTGATGTTCTTTTGCACTTGTCTGACTGTGCAAAGTACACAAAGGTAAAAAAGGGTTGATTTACCCAAATAAATGAAAAATAACGGTGTTTCAAGCATGGGTTTGCAACGCCGCAGACTCCAATATGGGAGAAACACATTCAGAAAAAATGCTGAGGGTTATATTTCTGTTTTAGGGCGACTCTGACTTAGTCTTCTTACTCTCCTACAAAGACGTTGAGACGTGGCATTTGATCAGTTGATTTTGAAGAGGTTGTAGTCTGTGAATTTTGAAATACACTGATGCATCAACATGGTTAGTGTATTTATTTATTTTAATTTACTGCTTCTGAAGCCCTTTCGCACCCATTTACGGCCTTTACAAGATAAATATCGGCAACTCTTGAATTTAATGACTCTCCATCTTCAATACAATGATACCTCAGCTCACAAACTTTATTGGTTCCCAGAAAGTGTGTGTAAGGCGAAAAGTTCATCTGCCGAACATTTATTTCCCTTAAGAAACCATTAAAAATGAGAATAATCCATTCCCAGGTCCCCATAAAACATAATTTTCTACTAAATAAGCCTTAAAACTACACAAAATATACTATTTTTATGTATAATAAATGTGCTATTGTATTATAATTAAATAAATAAACCGCACTATATAATAAATTCATTTCATTTACCTTTGTGATTTTCGTTGATGTAGTTGCCCCTTAATGATATCCGAATGAAGTTGCTGTGCTTTCTCGACGATAATACCCTCACTCACTGTCCCCTGCTAGCTGCTTTTCGTTAATCCAAATAAACATAAGTTTTTCAATATATTCTATGGCCTGAGACCGTTGCTTAGACAACATAGAAACACCCTTAACCACACGTAGCATTGGTCGGCTTAGCATACTGGTACTGGGACGCTAAGTCACACAAACACACACCTCGTTCGTGTTCTTCGATAATCTCCTTCTTCTGCTCGACCGTAATTTTCTTTTCTGTGCTTTTCTGCCTGTGGTGGGGTCATTTTTGGTCCCATAATAGCAAAAGTACTCCACTCAAACCACATTCTTTCACACTCAAAGAAAGAGGTGCAGAAAAATAGTCCGCCAGCCACCGTGGCGCCGTGTGATTTGGTTTGTCCGCCGAAAACTAGTTCGTCAGCCAAGACTGTATGCTAGCGAATTTAATGTTCGTGAGGCGAAAAGTTCCTGAGCGAAAGCCTTCGTAAACTGAGGTATCACTGTACGTATGTAAAAATGAAGTAGGCACTGAATATTTCCTCTGGACTGAGTATGTGGCCTCTTTGAAGAACACATAAGCTTTTTCAGTCTTTTGTTGTCAAGATCGGGCAAGTTTGTAGGTTAGCTTAGAAGTGAGGGTTGCATTTACGGCACTTGTTCCCTACGCTCAATTCAGTCAATTCAAGATCCTTATTTCCCCCTTTCAATTGCTCCTTAACGGCTATGCATACTCACTTCCTCTTTTATCTCATTCACGAGCACTCCAGCCACAAATAATTGATGAATATGCAGTATTAGGGCGGACTTGGACAGTTTCATCTGTCCACTGTGACACTTGAAGTAATTGTATTGGTCAGATGTCAATAGACTGTAAGTAAATTCATCAGGAGCTTGAAGTTCAGTGTTAGAAGTTCGTAAATTAAACCTCACACATCAAAAGATGCTTCGTCGTTAACGTTTTGTACTTCAATTCATTGTCGTGAACCGCAGCAGCCGCCTCAGAGTAAACTTTGAAAACAATTCATGGTTAGCGTTCCTGTTACATCATAAATTATGACAGTCGAGCTAGCTTTCAAGCTACCTATTTGCTATCTATTAGTTGGCTAATAGCTAGCTATTAGCTAGCTATTAGCGATCGTGCTGGCTGGCTATCTAGCTATTAGTATTTAGCTGGCTATCTATCTATCTAGATATCTACTGTGTTATCTAGCTATTAGCTAGCTAGCTTTCTATCTATTCGAGTTTCTTCCGTATTAAGTGAACGCTGGAGCGTGCGGCTGCCGCTGCTCACGCACAGGAAAACGTGTCCTGTGACTCTAAAGTGACCTTGAGAGTTTGGAAAGGCGCTTATAAATTAAATGTATTATTATTATTATTATTATTATGGTTTACTATCACCACACAAAATGGAGTTGTCAGAAATATAACCCAACCATTGACCTTCTTAAAAAGAATCGTGTAAGGTTGTCCGCTAAGTAGGCGTCATGAAAAAATTTGCTAACAATTCCAAGATTTTGGCCTTCGCGATGTCTTTTGCTTTCACTTAGGCAGCAGATGCTTTTTCTTTTCTATACCCTAGACAAGAAAGTGTACTTGTTTCCATATTTTTCACGTGACTCTCTACTCTGCCAGCAGTCCATGCACATCACGTGTCGTTAGTAAACACCGTGCCCTCAAACCCACCTGCGACCTGGACTGTGCTCAACGTGACGCAGCCCAGACAAATTACTCTCTCTCTCGCTTCTGTTTCATCTAATGGCTTACCAATTCCCCCAAAGAGATGTCTGACGCTGTCTCCCATTGCAGTAGATAGATACCTTGCAGGTCAGTCTTCAAGGTCTCCATGAAGGTCACAGCTGTCAGGTTATTACATTTGAGGAACGGGACGCTTACTCGTTTGAGGGTTAAATGCTCTGAGAGGGGCACTAAATACAGAGCGGAGAACAACAACAGAATTTATAAATCATATGGATTGTTTCTGTAACACTGTAAGATGCCTCCGGCGTGCACACCTGCTCTCAATATTTTCAACATGTTCGCCATTGATTGAACACACAAACGACGACTCCGGACAAGTTGTGTCCATAATTTGTAAGATCACTTCAAATGACTTCTACTGAGCGTATTTTACAAAGATTCCACCACGTATAGCTATACTTGACCTTTTCAGACTCGCGTTGAATATTCAGGAAGTCTTGTTTTCGAGTTGATGACGATACCTGACGTGACGTCACGTCTGGAACGCCCCTGACCGAGAAAGAACACACAATGCATTTTGGGTACTTTGTTTGGTCTGGAATCTTCGTGTTGATCCATGTTGATGGCGAAATTAGAAGGAAAACACATAAATAACGCGATGGTGAATCATTGTGTGTTGCACCAAGACTATTTCATACGAGTTGAAACAAATCCCCAGCAGACAAATCAGCCCATTTCCAACAGATCTTAGGCGCCATCTTGTGCATTTTCCGCGACACTACATTGGAGTCCTGACAGCTCAATTGATACGGAAGTACTTCTTTAATCGATTGCAAACATGTATGCTTTCCTCTTCAGAACTATTTGAATCATATTCATACCAGGATGAGTAACAAGAAAGCATCTTGTCCGAATCTGAAGCTATTGTTTTGATTCAAGAGCAAGGCACTACGTACTGGCATGATGTCACGAACAAGGGGCCGGGAAGTAGTTTTTGTACACTTTAAGTCATAATTATTGGTGTCTTTCATTTGACTAAAAATATCAGCCTGCGTGTTTTGGGTATTTTAGATGCTATAAAACGTTTTTCTGATGTCAGTTAGGAAACAAAAAAAAAATGATGTTGGTTGTCCTTTAAGTGCGCAGGAGTGTTTTACTGCTAAATCTCTGTCAGATTATTGACCTCTTGATTTGGTCATTGTCATTTTTGCTCTCTTCTATCAATGGATCTACCTATCCATCTATCCATCTGTCCATCTGTCCATCCATCCACTGTTTCTTAGTCTCACGGAAAATTCCATTTGAATGATAGTCCTCCAAAATCAAGGTAAATCAGCAAAGTATAGCAATAAAATAACAGAATGGCATTGTGAAAATTGAAAATGTCAGACTTTTTAATTGAATGAGTCCAAGTCCAGCTGAGTTCAAGTTAGTTTCCAATAAAATAGAGCGCACCAACGCACCACACTGCTTACACGGAAGCAGACGAACCGAATGAGCCGGCGTCTTATCTCGGTAAACAGACTGCGTGCTTTTAATGAATAATTAAAAGTCGTGACAACATTGGCACGCGTCTGCAACAATTCTGCTGATGCCGCCGCCGCTGCCGCATTTGGGAGAAAGTTACAGAGACATTCATTCATTAAACAAGCCCCACTGATTGGGCGTTGACCACATCTAGTATTAAACTGCTGGAATTTAAATTTGTGGAAAACTGATGATGTAAACAAGTATAAAATGTTTTGATCCATAAATTGGTTAGTTGTGTTCCATATTTAACAAACATGACCTGCTGCAGTTCATGCAGTAAGACTCTGTATTTCAGTGTACCACTGTTTTTTTAATACATTTACAGATGGCAAATATTACTTTAGAGGGGGGGAGGGGATTTATTTTAGCTGGACACCTCAGTATTTATTTATTTATTTATTAATTTATTTATTTATTTAGTTATTTATTGACTTATTTATTGATTTATTTTTTGTGTATTTATTTATTTATCGATTTATTTATTGGCTTATTTATTGACTTATTTATTGACTTATTTTTTGTGTGTCTTTATTTATGTATTTCTTTATTGACATATTTTTGTGTGTTTATTTACATATTTTGTTTATTTATGTGTTCATTTATTCGCTTATTTGTTTATTCGGTTATTTGTTTATTTGTTTGTGTGTTTATTTATGAATATATTTATTTATTTATTTATTTATTTATTTATTGTGTTTACTTGCATATCCTTATTTATTTATTTATTTATTTATTTAATTAATTATTTATGTATTCATTCATTATTTCATTTATATATTTGTTTATTTATTTATCTCCCCCCCCCTGATATTTACACGGTTCCTATAGGTTAAATGTTTGGAATTGGTTCTGTTCAAATAAATTAGCAGTAGATATAAATATATATATATATTTATGTTCCTTATGGCCTGCCTGAGTATGCCAATAATAAAATTGGAAACAAGTCAGCTTTGTTCCTGAAAGCTGCGAAGACACTTCAAACTATGTTGTCAAGTGTTTTGTTATCCGTGTGGCCATGCGAGGACTACACACAAAGGTTTTACCTCCACTCATCCTTTCAGTAAGAGCAGAGCAGTTATGACAGACTGACAGACTTCCCCCACAATAGAACATCTCACAACATCTTCCTCCTCGCTTTTAATTCTGTTACAGAATTCTCCAAAGAGTCCCTGTCAAAAGACCTTGAAGGATAATCAATAAGAGGGAAACGCTGTGTATTAAAGTGCCGCCTTTTGAATTCCAAAGTGCAATTCTGCACGCGACTGTGACACAAAAAATAAAATAAAATGAAGCCTAATCCAGACAGTCCTTGAGGGTGAATAAGAACAATAAAAAAATATGCAGCCAAAATAAACTCCGAAAGCTGAATAGAAAACATACCTTGACCGAGACCGTTTTTGTATTTCACAGAAACAGAAATGCATTTCTCAACCTAGGGTAAATCCTCAGCCGGTCAGTAGCTCCTTGCAAATACCTTTCTGGATTCCCATGCATATTTAAATTAATCTGTTCTGAGACCTTTGGCATTATCCTAATATATTCCTCAAAAAGTGAATGTTTATCTTGCAGCATTGGTAACCTTTCCTTTGGATGTGCGTTTCTTTGCACCGCCTGCAACATATTTGACAGACTGATCCCAATCCACCGGAAGGTCAACGTTTAATGTTGTTTCTCGGTTGAATTTGGATTGTACATGTGCGAACCCTGCTGCAGCATTTTCAGCGGTGGTAGCTGAAGACAAAGCTGTATCAATTACTCTTGACACGCGCATCCCTAGCATGCCTGAAACCATGAAATTAGACTTTAAAAAAAGGATTTAAAAAATGCTAATGAGTCAATTTTATAACTTGCTGTTGGTTACGTTAACTGCAGCTGCATTATTGAAGACGTTTTACTGACGTGAACTCATTATGTCGACATTTCCTTGACCATACTGCCATCTAGTGGATGCATTGTAAATGGTGTCTTATAATGCGGTGCACCCAATGCAATACAATACAATACATAGGGCTTTATTGAGCGCTTTAACAACCGCTGAAGCTGTGACAAAGCGCTTAACATGGACAAAACATTCGTTGAAGGTGCGACTCATAAGTCACTGCACCTTTTAGTGTAGAAAATGAGACACTACATTGATAATCATGTACAGTAAAGTCTCGTTATATCGATATCGGATATATCGATAGTCCCGGTTATATCGATACTATTTCTATGCACGCACGGACAAAATTACATGCAAACAGGGTCGGATATATCGATAGTCCCGGTTATATCGATATTTTTCGGACTCCCTTGAATATCGATATAACGAGACTTTACTGTATTTGGATTGGATTGGATTAGCCTTTATTTGTCTCGTAGTGGAAAAATATACATTTCTCATCAGCAAAGTAATGAAAAGAAGAGGAAAGGAAAGAAAGAAGTAGAAAAATAAAATACTCACGACATCATATTGAAGTCGAAAGAACAAAAAAACTAAATAACATATACTATGACAACACAAAGACACAGAGTCATTCATTCTTCAGCGCTTTCTGCACCCTCTTTGTTGCATGAAGCAGTTCTAGATCAGGGTGTCCTTTACACCGGTGGATCAAGGACGTCATGGTGGAATGTGCACGTTTACTACGAGCTAAATGTTGAAAGCCAACACGAAGCTATAGCATCCATTGACGAAAAGAGATTGTCTCACATCTCCTGTCCCACGTAAATCCGCTTCAATTCCAAGCCGCGACTCTTGTATTGTCAATATCATTCAGAAAAGAAAACACTAAGCATCCAAAAGGAAATGCTGTGGATAACCTATACAACCATTTTTCCTCTTTGCTAGCACACGTAACCGACGTTAACCTACTTTTTTTTTTTTTTTTTCACTGAAGGGCAGATTTTCTCCAGCTCCAAGTGTTAATATGATAATGATTCTGTGTCAGTCATTCATTCCCCTTGAACCGAGAGCCACCCTTTATCCAAGGTTGCATTATACCCACTATACTGCTTTTTCACAAAGGACTCACACTGCCACAGTGTAGAATAACAGGGAGAATGACTGTCTTTTCTCTCTTTCTTCTCCTATGTAACAACTTTATTCAGCTTTCCATGAAGCATCCCTACCTGGTTTTCAAACAATGGTCACATCAGATGGATTTAATTGAGCCAAATGAACGGGACGGCGAACTCGGTGTATTTCAGCAAAGGTGAGGCGGAGACATTTTGGGGGAGGGGGGGGAGTCTAACGTTTGCAGTAATTCTCAAAGCGTCACTTCATTTTGACATGATCCAATGTTCATTCGGTTAATACAATTGGAATCGTGCTGCTTTCAAATGACTCTTAAATGGATAGAGGATAATACTCGGAATAAATTTGCCAATTTATGGCTGAACATGCTCCCTTCATAAATGAAATGTAGCGTGACAGGCTCAATGTTTTAAGAAGATTAGGAGACATCACACACAGACGTATTGGCTCACTGCCATAATCCTAACTTCAAATATGTTTCAAATCGATATGCCAAAGGCGCTAGCATATGAAATTGTATGGATATACAGTGTCCGTCATTCGCATTTTGAAATATGGTCTTTCGAGTTATATCCGCATCCGTTATGTGTCAATATATCCATCATGGAATCCATGATTTGTTGTTTTGACTTCAAGATAGCACCGCAAATGTTTTCTACTTCTTCCTTTCCTTTCCTCTTCATTTGCTGCTGTGAAATGTAAATTTCTCCTCTGTGAGACTAATAAAGGCTAATCCAATCCAAAACATGATGATAATAATAATAACATGGCACAGACATTTTTTTTTAGGTTGATGGCGATTCCTATAGTGTATTTGGAAGAATAAAATCCTGATATCCGATTGATGGATTCAGCAATTTAAAAAAAAACGTGCAATTCATGAATTGGTTCAGATTTTTTTTAATAACATAAGGTAACTGATTTGTGTTCAAAGGTGTGACTGACCATATTTGGACATTTCGGTTACCGCTTGATAGCGACAAAATAGTTTTGTCAATAAATCCGAAAGTCTTTAACTCATTCACTGTCAGACCATGTGCAAAATAACTGCAGCACCAGGGTTTTTGTCATTGTCATGGCTGCCGCTGCTCACCCGCACAAAAAAAAATGTTCTTATCCAGTGACTGTAAAGTGTCCTTGAGAGTTTTGAAAGGTTCTTAGAAGTTAAATGTATAATAATAATAATAATAATAATAATAATTACCTCCTGAGAGTTTTCAAAAGGGACTGTCGTAGCCTAACCGTGTAGGCCATGATCATGTTGTCTATTTTCTTCGAGGGAAAGTGAGGGGCTACTTGTCTTTTTTCGATAAATCGAGGGTGATGTGGTTTGTAATGTATTGGTTATATTTCACCATTAAAATATATGTACAGGTAACATCTGAGTTACGATCGGGTTGCGTTCCTAAAAAACGGTCATATGTCAAACGGTCGTATGTCAAACGGTCGTAAGTTGAAATCCATTCAAAATGGCTGACGTGATGTTTACACGGCCGGATAGTATATGATGTCAATGTGTTGTTTTTAAGCAACATTTTCTATTGAATAATATTATATGCCAAACTGTTTACGGTTCATTTATAAATTGTATAACTTTTAGTGTCCTTTTTATCATTTTATATTTCGTATTATCGATTTTTATTACAGTATAACTCTAGCTGTAATGTATACAAAACTGTTTACTGTACAGTTCATTTATAAATGTTATACTTACCTTTTAGTGTTGTTATTATCATTTTCTATTTCATATTATCGATTTTTATTACTGTATAACTGTACCTGTAATATATACAAAACTGTTTACTGTACAGTTCATTTATAAATGTTATACTTACCCTGCTCTTGCCGCTAACGGCTAGAAGAGGTCGCCCGACACAGACGCTTGTACTCAGGCGGACGCCGAAGGAAAAAAAGCAGTGTATAGTACTAAAGGAGATGTTGCTGACATGGTATTTGCACTGTAAAACTACTGTATTGAGTGTAGTCACGCATTGCTGTGCAAGTGTATGACATGCTGGCTGGCCAAAATTGTGGTACGCGTTGCCGGCTGCTTGCGCGTTGCGGTGCCAGGCGTAAAATTAAAATTAAAAAAATAACAAAAAAGGGCTCGGCGGTCGTGGTCGTAAGTACGGGTGGTCATAACTCGGATGTTACTTTACCTGTATATATATATTTTGCTCCTTCAGCAGGCCCCACAGCACTTCTCCACCAAATTGCCTTTTCTCCAACTGCCATTGGTTATGCTTTCCACTCCACTGCGCTGATATGATTTATTTATTTTATGAAACAAAAAAAAATCCCCACCCAGTTCCGACAAAACAACCCGACCGACCTACAAACTGACACTTGGGAAGAAAAAAAAAAGACAGATAGGGCAGCGGGATACAAAGGTGAATCGATAACAAATGGAAGATGGCTATTACCGAGCCGTATAATTAAGATAATTGGAGCAAAAATTGACAGATCACGGCTAGTGGGAAGATATTCACATCCAAAGGTGGTGGAAAGAAAAAAATGGTCTGGAGTTAGTGATTCCCCATTACCTGAAAGTCAATTTTGCCTCCTGCTTCTCTTTTATCTGCTACAATTATGAAGACTGTGTTTGTCTGGTGGCAGGGAAATAAGCTGCCTCTGTTTAGAATGATGTCAGCTATAATGAAAAAGCACCATCATACTCTGAATGGCGGCCATACGCAGTGCCTGTCTTGATGCCGGACAGATAATAACTATTGATTGCTATGGAGAGACGGGGGAAAAAAACGAGTGCAAGAAAGAGAGAAGCATGGCAGACAGAGTGACTATTGAGGTCAGACATTAATTATTTTCCTAGTTTCAATCATTAAATACACAGTGCAGCCTTGAGAAGCCATCTTCATTTCATCCGTCACCACGCCTGAAATTCCGAAAATTAATATCAATGCAATGAATCCATTCACCATCCATACACCCCCGCCAAAAAAATACATACAAAATAAAAATAGCATAAAACATAAAGTGTAATGTTTTCAAAATTAACTCATTCATTACCAGACATGTGCAAAAATTAGTCCACTCCAGTGCCAGGGTTTTAGTCATTTTAATTCAAATTGCAAAACCCACAGAATATTGAGTTTTAGGACTACATCAACATTCAATATAGCGTTAGAAACCTTAGACTCTCTTCTTTCATCAGAAAAAAAAGAGTGACAGTAAAGTCTTGTTATATCGATATCGGATATATCGATAGTCCCGGTTATATCGATACTATTTCTATGCACGCACGGAGAAAATTACATGCAAACAGGGTCGGATATATCGATAGTCCCGGTTATATCGATATTTTTTCGGACTCCCTTGAATATCGATATAACGAGTAATTTACTGTAATTGCTTAATTATATGAGTCTGGAGTTACGTTTTTAGCAACTTAAATAGGTAATTGGCCATTGTTTTGCCGAGGTGTTACATTGATGTTGATGTGTCTATGATAATACAAGTTAGAATTCTTTTGAATACTCAAAACAGTTGTGCTACGCTAAAATTGGAGGCGATTTTCTACGTGAATGCTAAATAAAACGTGTGGTCATGATGGCTTCTCCTGGCTGGAAATCCGAGCGCTAAATCCTTTAGATTGCATTTAAGCAGCATGCGGTCTACCTGAGTATTTGTGAAATACACTTTGGGTTTTTTTTCCATGTAAATCTAACACAAGTGAGTGAAAAAAAATGAGCTGCTGGTGGTCAAATATCCTGTAAAGTTACGAGTAGAATGCTGATCGCAGCGATGCTATTTATCCACGTCCGTGAGGTTTCAAGGGAGGCTTATCCAACCCGGGTTTTTTTTGTGCATACCCAATCCCGGGGTATTTAATGCTGGAATACAGTGATACCTTGGCTTACGAACTTAATTGGTTCCCAGACAGAGTGTGTAAGGTGAAAAGTGTGTATCCCAAAAAATATTTTCCCATAGGAAACAATTAAAATGAGAATAATCCGTTCCCATGTCACCATAAAACATAATTTTCTACGCCTTAAAACTACACAAAATATACCTTATTTTATATATAATAAATGTGCTGTGGTATTATCATTAAATAACTGAACTGTATAATAAAGTCATTTTATTTACCTTTGTTATGGTTGTTGATGGCTTGATGGAATGGAGTGGACGGTTTCATCAGCATTAAACACTTGATGAGGAACGTAGCCTTCTTCCTTCACCATCTTGAGGAATGATCCATTGGAGGTGCTTCATCTGTGATCATTTTACCTAGTTACTCATCAATTGTGTCCTGTTTATCTCGGTTGATAGCTTTTTGGATCAAGTGTACAGATGGCTTGTGCGGGCGATTTGTGGAGGCTGATTGATGGGATATTTTAACCTTCCAGTCCGAAAAGTGCGTAAGCCACGAGGTTTGTAAACCTAGGTATCACTGTACTTCACAAAAATATCGCTGCATACAGATGTTCTACATGCGGACTGAATAGGAAATGGGGCATAAATCGAAAATGTCTGTGTAAATTGGGTTTATTGGACACTTTTAATCATTTACACGTCCGCGCTTAACCGTGGACTCAATCAGCAGATTCAGCAGAAGAAATCATATCCTGTGTTGTTAGGTCTCCTCGCTTGCTGATCACGACAGGCGTAGACCGCGTTTTAAGCATTGATCGCAGACATCTGTAACTCGATTTTTAACCGATTTTTAAAGCCACTCGCTCACCGCTTTCACTTTTTCTTCTCTCTGCTATCAGCTCAACATCACGGGATAAGAACCTTTAGCCGCCAAAGGCACTAGCGTGAGTTTATCTTTGGGTTGATCAGAGATTTTCACCACTGAGCCTTCAATTCTACGAATGCCTCCACCACCGTGAGCCAAAATAAACCTGAGTAAGACAAGCTTTCTTACCCACCTGGGCAGAGATGATCCTCTACCTGCTATACTGATACGCAATCTCAATCAGCTCAAATCCCGTCACTAAATTCAGCTAGAAAAAAACAGACTCAAACATTGACTGTGTTTTTCTTTCAAACCGTAAAATGACCTATGAAGCTAATAGCTAAAGTACAGACGCCCCTCAACTTACAAACGAGATACGTTCCGAACAGTCGTTCGGAAAGTGAATTTGTTTGTAAGTTGCTTCAGTGCTATATTTTGTATGGAATGTATGTTTAAGGCTTATATAAGTATGTTTAAGGTTTATACAAGTATGTTGAAGGTTTATATAAGTAACCCGTATTGGTTTGTACTGAAAAACAAACATTTAATAAAATATATGTTCTATAACGATATGTACATGTACAACTGTAGAGAGTACTACATGTTACTACAAAAATGTTCAAATGTACCGTTGCTCGTAACTCGAATGTTCGTAAGTAGGGGAGCATCTGAGAGAGAGCGAGGGAGAGAGAGCTGTCACAGCGCCTCATGTCGGTATTACCGGCGGAAAAGGCGTGCAATACAATTTCTAATTTACAGCATCTCTGTCCAAACATTTTCCGCAAAAATGGTCGTATGTATCATTGTTCGTAACCCGAATGTTCGTAAGTAGGGAAGCGTCTGTACCCCACACAATACAAACTGTCACAGAGCCACAGCTTGATCGCTCACCCTGTGTTTGAGTCGATCCACTTAGGGACTTACGAACATGATCCTGTTTTTGTGTATCTCAAGCAGGTGGCAGAGGTGGGCGTTCCTTCCAGCGTGCACACCTGCTGTTAATGTAGATATCAATTAGTCACGTATAAATGAATTGTCAAGCTTTAATTTAATTTTGAGCAGCGTTACATATCCAGTGGAGTGACAACCAATTTGTCGAACACCAGCAAAGGCCACCTAAGAGTCATCCTGTGACTGTAAAGTCTCCTTGAGAGTTTAGAAAGGCGCTTAAAAATGAAATGTATTACAGTATCTCAAAAAACAAGGGTGGAATAGTTATCGATATATTCTTTTTGAAATAGAAAATATTTGCCTAACAAGAACGTGCGTTTATTCCGCCCTCCCCCTTTTCTTTCATCTGAGTAATGCTCCTATGATGGTTTCCCGATGAATCACTTGGTAAAATGAACAAAACTAACGACGATTGGAGTCAAAGTCTGTCTCAAAGATGGAGGCCACTTCCTCTTTTCAAAATTGGACTTTTCTTCTTTCTAGAACTCATGCATGGAAATTGGTCACTTGGCCAGACGCGATATGGTGACCCAGCAGGAGTAGAAGTGTCTGGCAGGAATACAAAAACATGGTTCAGGCATTTGAGCAGCTAACATAGGCTTCACATTGCCTATGTTATTACAATTACAATATATTTTTTTGAAAAATTCAGGCCTGATAGTTGTCATTTTGGTTTTAACAAAAATAGGTGGTAGTCTCTTTATCCCTTCTTTAAAGTCTATTCGATAATTCTGTACGTGTCGCCCCATATCCGCTTCCTATTTTTTCTTTCCAACTGCGCCTTGCATTGCAGTTAGACCACAGACAGATTGTACGATCCATGCAATTTTAATGAAAAGCAGTAGGGGGGGAACAAAGGGAGGCTTGCCACAGTGTTTAGTTGTCAACCGGCATACAAGCAGGAGAGAGTGAAGAAAGGGGAGGAAGGAGGAACCTATGTCATGTTTTATTCAGGGTTGTCCAAGATGATGTTTTTTGAAGACTAGAGCAAGATGAGACAATGGAGGTGAGACCATTTTGAAGTTGAAACGTGCCAGGGTTGTGGCAGTTCATAGATCTTGGGGTTAGCCTTCAGCTAAGGCCGTATTTATGGTCGCTGAGTGTCTTCAAACAATTCCACATATGGTGAGACAAATTCCAGTTAGTCCCTGACAGGCTAGCAATGAGCACGAGTCACTTAGCATTCGACTGGATATGTCATGACAGCACCCTTATTTGTCAGACGTTGTGGTCGTGAGTTGGCATATCACGGATGATCCATACCTGTCAACCTGCGAGACATAGTGGCCTCACGACTGGCTCCATTTTTCCTTACTGAGAAAAAACTATACGCGTGTGTAATATTTCATTGCGCAACGGTATTAACTAAATTTCACACAACATGAATACTTTAAAGGACAACCGACACCATTTTTTTGTTTCCTAACTGACATCAGAAAAACGTTTTATAGCATCTAAAATACCCAAAACATGAATGCTGATATTTTTATCCAAATGCAAAACACCAATAAAAATGACTTAAAGTGTCCCAAAAATACGTACTTCAAAATGACTTTGGAGATGGTGAGTTTCAGAAGGTCCCGCCCCCTTGTTCGTGACATCACGTCAGGACGTCTTGCCTTGCTCCAGAATCAAAACAATGGCTTCAGATTCGGAGTAGGTGTTTTCTTGTTACTCATCCAGGTATGAATATGATTTAAATAGTTCTGAAGAGGAAAGCATAAATGTTTGCAATCGATTAAAGAAGTCCTTCCGGATCATTTTGTGGCGTGTGGACTCCAATGTAGCTTTCTGAAAAATGCACAAGATGGCATTTGCACGGACTTTTCTCAGTGGTAAACCTAACTTTTTATGAGCAGCGATATTGGTTATAATTTGCATTACTGTTCATATTTAATGACGGAAACGCAATCGAAAATATCTCAAAATTATATTTAACGATTTTTGTGTACAAACTCTATTGTATGCTGTACACATCTAAAAATGTGCAAAAAAATTGTACAGAATACGGCAAAAATCGGCCAGTTAACAGGTATGTGGATGCGAACCAGTATATACCGTATATGGTATAATATAATATATCATATAATAATACAATATAAGAATACATAATTATATAGCGCTTTAACAGCTGAAGCTGGAACAAAGCGCTAACATGGAAAAAGGGGAAATGCTGCCCCCTTGTGGAAGGGAAAACATCGCCAGAAGCCATGGCCAGCGCTTTATCAACACCCAAGCATGGAAAAAAACAAAACCCGAACAAATTTGGGAGGGCGCTCTACATTTTCAAATCCCCAACAAATTTGTGGATTGCAATGATTGAGTTAACAACTCTTCACGTGGAAAGTCAAACTTTTGAGGCCAGATTGAAATAATTCTCCAAAGCAAAATCAAATTGTTAAATTGGCTTGTCAGCAACTTGCTACGAATGCACGAAGAGATTGTTTCATAATAAACCATGTGAGCAAACAATGGCGAGGAAGGCGAAAAAAAATATTGTAATTGAAAATGCTCATGTCTAAATCCTAAGTGATTCATCCATAATATAATCGAGCAAACAAAGAAAAACATCCGGATTTGGATAAAAGCGGATCATTGTGTCCTTTTTATTATTTTGTCTTACATTTCCTTCATTTCCCCGAAGAACATGTCGAAGCAAAGATTGCATTTTGTTCCCAGCCCGCCATTGGATCTTTTCACTTCTTGCGTTGCGAAATTTAATCACTCTTTCCGTGAAGTTGATTATTTTCTTCTTCATGTCAATCTGACAACAGCACAGAGGACCCGGTGTGAAATGGCGTGTTTTATAACGTGTCTTAAAGGACAACCGACGTCACTTTTTTGTTTCCTAACTGACATTAGAAAAACGTTTTATAGCATCTAAAATACCCAAAACACGCAGTATGATATTTTTAGTCAAATGCAAAACGGCAATCAAAATGACTTAAAGTGTCTAAAAAGTACTTCAATTTGAAACCGGAAGTGGACAGTTTCAGAAGGTCCCGCCCCCTTGTTCGTGGTGTCACGGCAAGACGTCTTGCCTTGCTGGAGAATCAAAACAATGGCTTCAGATTCGGAGAATATGCTTTCTTGTTACTCATCCAGTTATGAATATGATTCAAATAGTTCTGAAGAAGAAAGCATACATGTTAGCAATTGATTAAAGAATTTATTCTGTGTCAATTTGAGAAAAAGGCAAAAAATGGCGACAAAGCCGTGTAAGGAATTAATTAACCCGTTTCCACAGCTTTGTCGCCCTCTTCTGCCTCTTTTCGGTCCTAGAAGAAGTTTTCAGACCAAAGAACAGCAAAATGCATTGACGTGATGGAAGGACTGCTACAATGTGTCCTTTTTTCGGTCAGGGGCATTCCTTCAGTGACGTAACGTACGGACTCGTCACCAACTCAAAAACAAGACTTCCGTCTTAAAACGTAAAATATAGCTATATGCGGTGGAATCTTTGTAAAATACGCTCAGTAGAAGTCATTTGAAGCCATTCGACAAATTATGGACACAACTTGTCCGGAGACGTCGGTTGTCCTTTAACACTGACTCCTGCAGTCACGACAAAAAAAAGGATTATTCTGCCCCCGGTCTTCTCTTCACACCACACAGAATGTGACATGCAAAAAGCTTATTAATAATCGTTCTGATGCAAGAAAAAAAAGTGCTAAATAAAGTATGACAGTCGTGTTCCATCTTTATTATTTCAAAGACACCAAGTTGGCTTTCTCGTATCAATTTTAGCCTCAGGAGGGTTATTTTGAGAAATGGCTGAGACAAGGACAAATCCTCTCTCGCATTGTTGTTATTGTTGGCTTATTCAGTTATTCCACCATGCGGCAAATGGACACGTTCCCCGCAAATGGAACCTTCAGTTCTGAATGATTAATTATCAAAGCCCTTTGGTCGTTTTTTATTTCTTTTCTGAAAAAGAAAGTGGCTTAGGGTTAGAGGTTAGGGTTAGGGTTAGGGCATGGGTCGGGATCCTTTTTGACCAAGAGAGCCATAAAAGTAAAAGCATGCAAACAAGCAAGCATGTGGTTTCAACAAAATATCAGAATATATTATTTAAAATAACTTTATGATAATATTCACCATTAATACGAATAGTTTTCCGTTCCTCATGATTGGTAAAAAAAAAATCCAGCCAAACGATCAGAATGAAAGTCAACTTTCCGGGTCCATTGGCGAAGGTACTGCTAGCTAGTTGTGGCAAGTTCTCACAGGTAGGTCATAACCTCATAGTAACATCAGCTGAAAAAGGCGTGTCACAACAACATCCGTGACACTCTGACGAAGGCGGAAGTATACACCAAAACATGTAAGGTAATTGAACACCTAAAAAAAACACTGTATGAATCTGTTGTAAATTATACTGGTAGCTAGCCTGCACACTGCTCATTAGTTTGCACGCTTGCTTTCTTCTGTCTCTCGCAGAAGTATATTGCTGCTAACGTTAGCATGGGGCTTGTCAAAGTGCCACTGATATTCAACTGTGTCCTGGTATTCATGGGATTGTTTCATTGCAAATTAGAATCACGGCAGACCTTTTTGTCTCCACAAAGGCAAATCCTTCTGTCTATTCTATGTCTTTTTTTTTTTACTCGCCAGGCTTATTTTAAACCTGTTTCGACATCAATGGCCATAGGTCAGTATCATCCAATGAAAATTGCACTTTCCGCCAACTGCCGCCCAAACGTGAAATAATAATGAACAGCGAAAAAGCAATAATATGTATTTAGTTTTATCGGCCAGACAGAAGCAATCATCAAAAGAGCCATCTATGGCTCGCGAGCCATAGGTTGCCGACATCTGGGTTAGGGTTACGGTTAGGGTTAAGGTTTGGTTTTGGGGTTTAGGCTTAGGGTTAGGCAGGTTGATGCAAATGACTGGAATAATTCCAGAAAGCTTTGGCCACACCCCATGCCGATGACCGCTAAACTGTCCGCAATGTCCTGAGAAAGCGAATGATGAATGCCAGTCAACTCCAGGCACGTTTTAAGGGAGGGGAAAAGTAACCCAAGTGTCGCGTCAGAGCATTTGAAAATCGTTGACATCAGCATGCTCTGCGTGCTGACCACACTGAGCAGGCCACATCCATCCACCGCCCTTCAAAAAGAACGGGATGTCACGCCTAAGCAGACAATAAAGAAAACCCAAACCCCGAACAAATGTGTGAATGGCGCTTCACGTTATATGTTTAATTCCCAAATTAATTCAGTGATGGCGGTGAATAAGTTAATTGGTGTAACCTAATTTTTTTGGGGGAAAAGTGGATCATATTTATTGTTCAAGGTACAGTATCATACCATAATTTCTGTTTTCAGATTTTGGTCGAAAAATCTCTAAGAAAATATATTCACTGCTATTGGATATTACTTGGCTGTAATCTTAGCATCGTATCAGATGTGGACAAACTGGACACCACAAATAGTCGAGTACATTTTTCAAGTGCATTCTATGCAATACAATACAATACATATTGATTTATATAACGCTTTAACAACAGCTGAAGCTTTAACAAAGCTCTTAACATGCAACACTATCATATAAAATCCTGTGATGTGCAATTGTCAACCTGCAAAAACGACAATCGTAAATACAGCTTTGAAACAGAAAACATTTTTCAGAATAAATTCCTTTCAATCATTGGATAAATCATTTCTGTGCAAAGCCTATTTACTAAAAACACTTCATATACCATACAATGATAAAAATGAAAATAAATCCACTGTCATTTCATCCCACCATACTCTTAATGACTGCCTTAATTCGGCCCTATTCCTGACATTGAAGGTACACACCCGTTTCCACTGCCACTTACACTTCCGGCATCAGTAAGCGCACCGTGTTAGCTCGAGCGGTGAGTGGAACCAATGCAGATGTGATTAGTCTGCCTAGGGGGTAAATGAAAACCATTATTAAGCTTTTTTTCCCCCCAATGTCGCATTTTAATGCGAAACACAGCAGAGGTCATTTGAATTGCTAAATCTGCACTGGACAATCTGGAAGGGAAGACAACAGCTCTACCTGCTGTGCTTGCTTTGTTTTGTCATGTGTCTTGGTATAAGCAACATTTTCAAATGCGAGAGTCATACATCCGTTTGTTTTTCTACCCCATTGTGCTCTGCGGGGAAAAGGGGTTGGTTGTTTAAATGTTTTATAAAATCCCAAAATTAAACAAAACAGCTGCAGGGCGGATGTCTATGTCTGTGTGCCATGTTATTGGCTGGAAACCGGTTCAGGGTGTCCCTCGCTTATTGCCCGAAAACACCTGGGTTTGGCTGCACACGACCCTTGTGAGGATAATGCGGTTCGGGAAAATGGATGGATGGATAGAATGGAAGGTGTCAACATAAACAGATTCCCATTGTAATTTGATAATCAAAATTCACATTTTGTACCTCAAAATGCAAAAAAAATGAAAAATAAAGTCCAATAATGGCACTTGTATTTGGAAAACGACAAAAAAAAATCTCCAATTAGGGATTAGTCAATTTAGTACAGTACATAAGAATCTCTGAGAAAAAATGAAAAAAAAATGTGTTGAAGCCGGAAACCAAACTGAGGAAAGTGATTACAGGTAACATCCGACTTACGACCGGCTCGACTTACGTCCACCTGTACTTACGACCACAACCTCTAGACCCTATTTTGAAAATGTTAATTCTATGCCAGGCACCGCAGTGCGCTAGCAGTATGACAATTTTGGCTAGCCAACCAGCATCTCACTCTCGCGCAGCAATCGACTGTGTGATGGCACCACAGGGGGGAGTTTGTGAGTCATTTAGCCTGCGAGTCTCTTTTCAACATTTTGAATGGATTTTGACTTACAACCATTTTGACTTACAACCGTTTGGTCGGAACGGAACTCGGTCGTGAGTCGGATATTACCTGTACTTAACATTTTCCTCTCGGGTGTTATCAGGTCCGCAACTTCTAGTGTTTAGAAATATAATTGTGTAAAATATAAAACACAAAACTTTTCAGCAGAGCGATTGACTTTGTTTCCTAAATACAGGTACTGTTACAAGTCAATGCTAGCGCGCGTGTTATTTACTTTTAATGAGAGGTGAAGCATTACGTTCTTCAGAAAGCTTAATAGGACCAAGGGGACTCATTCAGAATGATGAAATGGACTAATCCGAACAGTCGTTCTCATTTCAAAACCAAAAACACAAACAAATACTTCATTGCTTTCAACATCAGCAACTGTTTCAATGCCGTACACCGTCGGTGTCAAAGTCAAGGCCTATGGGCCAGATGTGGGCAACCGCATGCATTTCTGTGGTCCGCGAAAGCACACGAAGCTTCCATGATGCTTGCTAAAATATCCACGAAAAGGTAAAATTGTCATTTGCGATGTCTTGAGAGATACAAATGTTTTCTTGTTACATTTCGAGTGACTCGAACAATAGCATTTATGTGGTTTCACGGTACTAAACCCACCCAAGGGAAGCCGTAACGGAAATGTGGCCTGTTGTTTTGGTGGAAATTTGCACATTTCATGTCTGCGCATTATTACGGTTTATGAAGCTTCAGCTGAACAAAATTCGGGAATTGTTTTGGCCTTTACATATTGAATCACATTGTTCAAAGAGGCGGAAAGAACATAAGCAAGTTTCCGTCTGGCAAGGACATAATTAGTTGAGTGCTCAACCATGGGATACTTTTTTTGCGACGGGGAGATAAAAGCATTTCTCAATTTAACACTTTGCCTCCATTTTGAAAGGTTTACAAGGTCTAAGCAAGACCAACAACACTGACCGCCAAGCGTTGAAA
The DNA here is from genome assembly GCF_051943395.1 of Hippocampus bargibanti. Taxonomy (NCBI): domain Eukaryota; kingdom Metazoa; phylum Chordata; class Actinopteri; order Syngnathiformes; family Syngnathidae; genus Hippocampus; species Hippocampus bargibanti. Next base: position 4,535,171 of record NC_142744.1, on the reverse strand, counting down.
TCAAGCTAGACAGCGAAAGTAATGTGGCAAACAGCATTTCTATGAAAAATACGGCATTTTAGCGAAAGCGAAAGAAGACATTCACACGGCGAGACAAACGCCTCGGTACGTGCATGCGCTATCGAGACATTGGAGGTAAAATGGGATCCAAAAGTAGCATAGCGTCGCTGGTAATAAGGGTTGATTGTTTGTGACGGCGTCGTACAAAGGCTGATTTCCCAGCTGAGGAACGAAGGCTTCGCACACATCACAGCTGTCAGCAAAAGACAGAAAATGGGCCCGTAGCTTCAACGCAGCTCTGGAAAAAAAAAAGCAGCCGCAGCCTCTTTGCTTTTGAGCTTCAGACATAACGCGCTGGCACAAAGCGGTGATGTGTGTATTTTAAATATTAGGTGAGGCAATTCAAGTCTATTTGCATGGAAATGTGCACTTGGGCGTTGTACAGTGGAAATGTAGGAGGAGAGATGGCTGCAACGAAAGGGCGAGCGCAGTCAATTATTGACTCACAGGCAGCATTTAGGATGAAATTTGCATGACGGCGTGGCACATCATCAGAAATGTTCCTTATTGACATTTTCCTCTCTTCCATCTGGAGTGTAGCGTTATTATCAAGATTTATCGTCCATAAAAAGGCTATAATGTGTCTTGGGAGTTGCTAGAATACAGGTGTGAAATGTCTTGAAGAGATCACATTGGTTTGGAAAATAAATGATTAATTTATGTTCCTTTAGTACACTATTTTTCTATTTATCAAAAAGTGAATACAGTAAATAAATAAAAATTAAGGCAAGACCACTATGTCTTAATAAGGCACTACAGTACTTGAATCAAAGTCCTCAATTCACATCAACGTACAAAAACGTACGACAGTAGAACCCAAAGTTTGCAAATTTGCATATTTAGGGTTTCTTTGGTTTTAGCAATCTAGCTATCTATCTAGATATAAATGAAATGTATTATTATTATTATAATTATCAAGCTAGCTAGCCATCCATCTATCAATCTATCCATCTATCAATCTAGCTAGCTAGCTTTCCATCTATTATCTAGCTAGCTAACCATCATCTATCAATCGAGCTAGCTAGCTATCCGTCTATCAATCTATCCATTTATCAATCTTGCTAGCTAGCTTTCCATCTAGCATCTAGCTAGCTAACCATCATCTATCAATAGAGCTAGCTAGCTATCCGTCTATCCATCTATCTATCTAGCCAGCTATATGGATGGTTTATTTAGTAACTAGCTACTAAATAAATCATGAATATGCAAACACTTTGGGTTCCACTTTCCAGTATTACTATTGCTCTGCTGCTATCTTGTGGCATTCTAGCGACAAAGAAGTACGTTGAAGTGAATTGAGGACTTTGATTCAAGTACTGTCGTGCTTTATTGATGTTCTTCCCCTCATTTTCATAGCTAGCTAGCTACCGACCTACCTACCTATCTAACAACCTACCTACATACCTACCCATCTATATATTGCCTCCACCTCTGAAATATGTTTTTTTCACCTTGCCATACAGAAAAGAAAATGGTCCCAAAATGACTCTGCTGCAGTAAATTGCTACATCAATATTGCGAAATTGTCCTCAGTCTCCAGCTCAGGTGGATCTGTTGAAAGGCAGGCAGGAAGTCAGAAAGCGTGATGTTTCCATTCACACGCGTATGGAGTGTTGTGATTGAAATATACTGTAGAATTCAAGTACAATATTGTATTGAACTGCATTTATTACATACATTTGCTGTGTTCATGCGGTGGCTGTTTCAGGGCGTTAGCTAATGATAGATTTTATGCGGGTGGGGAACTTTTAGAATATGCAAACTGTTTTTTGGGGAGAAGCTTTAATAAGCCTTCAAATGCCTTGTGTGGGAATTTGCTCCACCGGATTTGCAGTTGTAGTAATTCACCTGGGAAGGTAAAAAATGGCAGCTTTTATCCGTTTTTGCTCAATTCTGACGTATGAATCCCTCATCTCATTAATACTCTTTGACATGTTTTCCCTGAAGGAGCAATGAAGTTACAGACTGATTAAAAATTTAGCGGACTGATATACCTGAACAAGGTGAACAATTTTTTTTATGAGTCTGAGCTTTGGCAGCTAATTCTGTCATTGGCAGAGTTGCGGAAAACGAGCAGTGAAAAAAACATGATTTTTTTTAAGAGGTATTGATTACACTTCCGGCTGGGAGCAAAAAAATGAAGGTGTGGCTGAGCGAGCGTCTGATTGCGATTGGACAAAGATGTCAGGGCGTGGGGACATGTAAAACTAAAGACGACCGGGCGAGAAAGCGTGTTTGATCACAGACTATAGCCGATAGAATTCCGTCATTCTTTTTCTTCTTTTCCTTTCGGCTTTTCCCTTCAGGGGTCGCCACAGCAAATCAGTGTTCTCCATATAACTCGGTTTTGTGCATCATGTTCTATCACACCAGCTACCTTCATGTCCTCTTTGACAACATCCATAAACCTCCTCTTTGGTTGGTCTTCATCTCGGTCTCCTGCCTGGCAGTTCAAGGCTCAACATCCTTTTTCCCGATATAGTCACTCTCTCTGCTCTGGACATGTCCAAACCATCTCAGTCTGCCCTCTCTAACCTTCTCTCCAGAGCCTCTAATATGAATCGTCCCTCTGATACGTTCATTCCTGATCCTATCCAACCTGGTCACTCCCAAAGAAAACCTCAACATCTTCAGCTGTGCTACCTCCAGTTCTGCTTCCTGTCTTTTCTTCAGTGGCACTGTCTCCAGTCCGAACATCATGGCTGGTCTCACCACCGTTTTATACACTTTTCCTTTCATCCTAGCTCAAACCCTTCTAACACACCTGAAATTTTTCTCCAGCCGCTCCAGCCTGCCTGGACACGCTTCTTCACCTCTTTTCCACACTCTCCATTTCTCTGGACAGTTGATCCCAAGTACTTAAAATCATCCACCTTCTTAGAATTCCGTCATTGATTAACCAAATTATCGTATATGTTGTTCAACCGCCACCAACGAGGGTGTCTTTTGGGTGCATATTCAAATTGTTTTCCTGGTGCACTCACTCAATCCAAACAAAGAAGTTGTTAATTCCTTTGACTTGACAGGAAGACTTTGAACATACATCACGACTAAGCTTCCCCCCACCATCAAATTTCTCCCATTTTAGCCCTGACACTTATCCTCTTGAATGGCTCCTAAAATACAGTCTCAACCGATGTGTTTATGCAAATATGTCTGCAGATTTATTTCCAGTCATAAGGATCTCCGTCTTTCATATAGCATCTACGCCAGGTGTCAAATTGTCCTCGGAGAGGTGACGAGGGCAAACAGGGTGGACCATTGTCACCATATGTCCCGCCGCGGTATCAAGGATCTCCATCCATTTGCTGTTATTTTCATATGCAGTCAACAACAGCAGCTCCCCAGAATGCCAATGTATGAATTTTCTCAGTGCTTTTGCTCACTTGGCTTCACTTCGAAGCATCCAGTTTGCCGCTGACCTTGACACTCTCCGCCTGTCGACATTGTCTAATCATCCTTTAGCCGCGGAGCGACTTCTCCCGTTATCCCTATTGATTTTGGTCATTTTGTACCTGAACATTGTAATTAATCTGATTATGACAGTGTATGGGTCCAGTTCATTAGGCTGGCCCAGCTGTAACGGAGGCAGATGCCCAACGGGCCATAAGGATTCATCACGAAGCCACTGATGCCTGAAGAACACATCACACAGGACAACGTGACGCACAAAGAGGTGCACGAACACACTAAAAATAATTCCCAAATTTTGATTACGTGACAAAGGTGTATAAACAACCCCAACTACGACTATTATTTCGCTTCCGATTTAGGAAAAGTCCGAAAAATGCCAAATTTGCACTGCTTCCATTCAATGGTTTTTCTTTGTTGTTTTGATCTACCTGGCGAAGAGATCTGTACTATTTCAAGTTGTTAAACTTTTTTTTTTTCCTGTGACTTTGTATGGAGGGAGCCCATAATTTGAGCATGGTGGTCAAATGATGAGCCCAGTTTAAATCAATAGAACACTGCACTCTTAGAAAGGCTTGTTTCATTTGACATTTTAAAAGGACGCATGTTTTCCTGGTTGGACAATAGAATGACGGCTGTTGTTCTTTTGTAGTGCGTAAATTGTTTATCGACTTGGAAACGGGTGAGGGGGTCATTTGATGTCAGTGTTCCAAGTCCTCCAGAGACGTCAGCGGGTTCCCTGTTTCCTGTGTGTCAATATAAAATTCAGTCAACAAAGGCCGGCTTATCACTTGATCAAGTTGTTCAAATTGAGGCCAGCATTTATTAAGCTATTGTGTTGGTGTTTTTTTTTTTTTTTTTTTTTTTTGTCGCTGAGCGGTGTCTTCAATATACATTTGAATATTAAAATATTTTATTGGTTCTTGACTCAATTTAATCAAAGTCCTCAATTCACTTCAACGTACTTTGTCACTAGAATGCCACAAGATAGCAGCATAGCAATAGTAAGACTGGACATTGGAACCCAAAGTGTTCACAAATTTGCATGTTCGAGGTTTATTTGGTTTTATCTCTCTAGCTATCTAGCGATTTAGCTACCTAACTATCGAGCTATCTATCTAGATATCTCGCTATCTAGCTATCTATCGAGCTATCTATCTAGCCATCTAGCTATCTCTATCTACCTAGCTAGATAGCCAGCTGGGTATCGATCTATCTACCTAGCTAGCTATAAATCTACTATCTAGGAATCTAGCTATCTTTAGCTATCTAGGCATCTAGCTATACATCTAGCTAGCTAGCTAGCTAGCTACTAAATGTCCAGTACTGTATTACTATTGTTCTGCTGCTATCTTGTGGCATTCTAGTGACAGTCCTAGAACCACAGAGTACAACATCAGATTTATGGTACTAAAAAGTATTATTCTATGATTCAAATGTTGTGAGAGTTAGTTTCTTGCCATTTCAAAAAATACATTTCCGGAATATAATTGTGTAGATCAAGGTAAACGGTTGTGTAATTTCTCAATGGATGAGTGGGAAAAGTACTCCAAAGACACAAATATTAGAATAAAAGCCATTTTTTAGAATAAACAAAGTCCCCAATGGAGTTATTTGTCTCGTAAATATAGAGAGGCAAAACTCTTTTACGCTATTAGGAAAAAAAAAAGTAGGTTGTTAACTGAGCGTGCTTTAAGCCGAGAAAGCAGGAAATGTTCTTCATCCTGTCAGGGCACCTTGGGCAAATTCATTGTTATTCGAATATATGCAGATCAGTTAGTAATTAAAACACCAAAGGCTTTCCATTTCTCTAATTGTGTATGCATGTGAGCTTTGATTGGTCTCACATGCTCCACTAAGCACTTGAGCCAGGCCACCACTTTACTTTGCTTCAAGCACCTCAAATTCTGTTGCCTTTTTTTCATTTTCCTTCTTTCATTTGTCACTCTCTAGCAGAGTAGCAACTAATATAAAACATTATAGATGTGATTTCTATACCTCGGCCGGAGACCAACAGCTCATCACAAACTGGTCTCGGCTGGGTTGTGTGAGCGAATCAAATCCTGGATGGGATGACTGAAACCAATTCAGCCACCCATGAGATCCCGAGTTTCGCATCACGCCCATTGCCGTACGTACGTTCAGCTGGATGATTTGGATTCATTTTGGGCCTGAAAGGACAGTAAGAGCAATAGGCTGACTGCTGTGGTGTGTGTGAAACAAAATCTCAAATTTGAACTCAATCCAATAGGGCGTGTGCTTTTTTTTGTCCTTGGAGGCCAGCTCGGATATTACATCACCTTCTCGACTTGTATTATTAATTCAGGGACTTATTTCCTGCGTTTGGTTTGTCAGGGTCTCTATGCACTAAAAGCTGATGATGTCATCACGTCCACCTAGTTGGTGAAAAAAATGTCCTGCTGTGACTGTTGTGCAGAAAAAAAATGAAGGCTACAATACTGTTTGGTTTTATTAGAACCATGGATCAAAAGACATAGGGGAAAATATTTGCAGCACTTTGTTTCCATGTAACTATAAAAGGCTTGTCTGGTTTGTTTCAAGCCAACTACAGTAAAGTCTCGTTATATCGATATCGATAGTACTGCTTATTACGATACTATTTCTATGAACGCAAGGAGGAAATTTACATGCCGGAGGATCGGATATATCGATAGTCCGGTTATATCGATATTTTTTCGACTCCCGAGAATATCGATATAACGAGACTTTACTGTACTTCCATTTGCATCCATTTTAGGTACAGCAGGCGGTTGGTTTTATGCGAAGGGAGGAGGAAGAAAAATCTCTCCGCTCACTGTTTTTGAAAACCCAGAAAGACTTTGGATCACGTCGCATGAACAGACCGCAACTTAACAACAGAAGAGGAGTCAAACCATTGGTGATTTTTGATTCCTCAGCTTTTGTTGGACAAGGACTATAGATCGACAAATACTTTCTATCTGGACTCAATATTTTCAGTGTACGAATATTTGAACGGTTTTACTCAGCCAAGGCACATACAGAACTGCCTTTTACATGTCTGCAGATCAGTGGCAGGGCAGTGGATTTCATCGCGAGGCCTTCAGTAGTGCTATGTCTGAATCAAACCAGACTGAAAAAAAGGTGGTGTGATTTACTACAAGTCCACCAGAGGGTGCCGTTACTCAGGAAATAACTGACAGACTTTTCTTAATGATGGCCATTTTTTTTCTTGAAAAGTCCGTCTTGAAAATGGCTTTAACAGTAAATCTCCCACCAACTCAATTTCTTCTCCTTCAGCCATTGCGGGTTGACAAAACCGCTATTAAATCAACACAATATATTTGCTTATACATCGATGAAAAGGTTTCTTCAGCCGTCATCTGTACTTCTTGGAAAGTACAGATGACGGCTGAACAAACCTTTTCATCGATGGACCACTCCTGTACAACTGAAAGCTTATGCAGACGATTTGCTTATGCAGCTCGCTACCGATACGGTATGCTAGCTCTGTCCAGTATGCTCTTTTCACTTGCGGCTCATGATCAAAGCAATTTTCACAAACTATAATTGGCTAGTGACTAGCTAACAACAGATTCTTTTCTTACAGACAGTGGCTTTTTTAGCTGTTTTTTGTGTTGTGTTTATGTGGTGTTTATTACCTTAAATATTTCGGCGTATATTTCTGGTGTAACACTTAAAAAAGCCACTGTCTGTAAGAAAATAATCTGTTGTAAATTAGATCACAAGTAGACAGTATGAACTTAACACAACAAGTGACTAGCGTTGACTGGCGCCTGCAAGAAGGCATTGTTACCCCTTGGGTTGCCAATTCGAAAACTGATTGTTTGGAGCAACAGTTTCATTTATACTCCAGGGCCTGCACAACTGATTTTGAAGGCATCCAAGTCAATTTTTAACCCTGGTAACAAATAATTGCTGAAATATGATTAGTTCAATGCTGCAATACAAAAACAGACATCTGGAAGCCGCAAAACAGGGGAAAATCAATAAAATGAAGCTGAAAGGCATGTTGGAATTATTTAATAAAAATTCATGGACAAAATATAATACACATCAGTCTGTGATTCAGATATTTTTAGGCAAGCAGAGAAGGCGTTGCAGGCCTTGACGGTCTGCCACTGATACAAATCAGAATCAGAATCAGAAAGCCCTTAATAGTCACACAATGGGGAAATTTGCTCATGACACATTTGAAGTAAAAAAAAAAAAACATCTCAAATTGTTTACGCAGAGAAGTGTCAATCACACGTCAAAAGGTGAAGGGATTTGTTCATCGCCTTCAGAATTAACGCCAATTAAAAGTTAAATGGAGAGTATGTTTCAAGGTTATGTCTATCCCTTTGCTCTTCGCCCCCTCGGGCAAATCACACAATTACACCGGACAGTTCTGAAGTCTGTGTCATACGCCGTATCTTTGATTTTTTTTCCCCCTCTCAACCACCTGCATCCTTTCGTTTTCACACCCTCCAAGATGGAGAGAGGCGGAAAAGAAAAACAATTAGTGGCGCTGATGGAGTCCGTATGAGGTAATGAAATGGCGTATGTCATTGTAGCGTGTAATGGAGAGCAGTTTGAAGTTAATTGAGGGGGAGATAGGACACTGCCAGCGTATTGTAACAGGCGCATGGAGCTTATCAGTGAGAAAATCACTGGACCCAATTCCTTATCAGATTTCAAATGACAATTATCTTGGTTTAACAGAGGAGATGGCCAGATCGGTTATTATCGTAATTAAATACATATTCTTTTCATCCGTGGCTCATGAATGGGTTCATTCAAAGAGGGCGGCTGTAGAAAATACATGCTACACACAAAAAACTCCCTTTTCTATTAGTTGTATGTGTTTTTTACCATAATCTAAATAATATTTTTTTGTTCAATTCATTCCATTTGAATTTGATGTCCATGACTGGCCGAAACTATTGCCACTAGAAAAAAAAGCTGCAAGTGATAGACGATAAAATGCTGGGACGTTGAGGTGGTTTTGAGAAAGATACAGAGCGCCACCTTCTGGTGAACAGGAGGCTTGACATTTCTCATGTCATACTCCTAACGTCAAAATGTCATCGTGTGCAAGCGATAAATTATCCTTTAACGTATTCAAATTAAAAGGGAGGGGCTGAATTTATTTTGGAGCTGTAAAGCATGTTTTTTAATGATCATTGACATGTTTCACATGTCCTCATAAAAAATAACAATAAAAAAATAGGTTGATTCTCTACATTTCAGATGATCTGTTTATCTATTTTCCAGACCAGCTCGGACTCTCTTCTTTCATCAGAAAAAAAAGAATTAATTCCTAAATTATATGGGTCTGCAGCTTGAAATGAGGGCAGCTGTCGATACAATGCGATACTACTACTAATACTACTAATACTACTAATACTACTAATACAAATAAGTACTAATACGCCTTTCGGCTTTTCCCTTCAAGGGTCGACACAGCAAATCAGTGTCCTCCATCTTTACAGGTTTGAGCCGCATACTATTACTGTACTACTACTATTAATACTACTACTACTACTACTACTACTAGTACTAATAAGAATAAGAATAATACTAATGATACTAATAATATAATAATAATAATAATAATAATAATAATAATAATAATAACAATACTAAATATACTAATACTACTACTAATAATAATAGTACTACTACTAATACTACTACTAATACTAATACTAATATTAATACGAATACTAACATATTAATACTAATACTGATATACTAATACTCATACTCATACTCATACTCATACTCATACTCATACTAATAGTATTAGTACTAGTACTAATAGTAATACTAATAATAATACTATTAATAATAATAGGAGAACGCTGTCGCGAATGGCTGCCACTGTTCACCCGGAGAAAAAAAAAGTTCTTATCCCGTGACTGTAAAGTGTCCTTTACACTTTACAGTCACGGGATACAGACATATTGGTTTATATAGCGCTTCAACAACAGCTGAAGTTGAAAAAAAGCGCTAACATGGAAAAAAATGGAAATTCTGCCCCCTTGTGGAAGGGAAAAAACATTGCCAAAGGCCATGGACAACGCAACCAAACAAGAAAAAAAAAAAAACTTGCAAATTAGCGAATGGCAGTGAATGAGTTAAGAAGAAGGCTTGAAAAGTGTCTGGGGGTCAACAAATTCATGCTTGATACTGGCCTTTAGGTTGCAGTCCTTCAGTGGGCGAGGTTGATAACAAATGGCCCTTTTTATTTGCTCGAGACATGCCGGATGTGTGCGAGCAACTGCAGGTTTATGGATTTAGTGGGATGTCATTAAGTACATAAATTGATGACTGACTGTATTTATTGTAGGCTCACTTTTGGGAAGTCTACAATGTGGTATATGAATCACTTTCACTTTCGGGCAAAATGTATTAACTCAGTCACTGCCATTCCCAAATTTAAAATTTACTCAGGAATTGAAATTATGACATAGAGCGGCATTCCCTCTGGAAATGTTTTTTTTTCCCTTCCACAAGGGGGTAGCATTTCCCTTTTTTCCATGTTAACACTTTTTTCCAGTTTCAGCTGTTGTTTAAGCGCTATCTAAATCAAAATGTACGTACGTATTTATTGTATTTTGTACAGCTGCCCCCATTTCAAGCTCAGATAACTCCAGAACCATATCACTTAGGAATGAACTCTTTTTTTGTGATGAAAGAAGAAAGTTTCTTACGCTACATTGAATGTTTATGTAGTCCTAAAACTCCATATTCTGTGGGTACTGCAATTTGAGTGAGAATGACAAAAAACATGGCACTGGAGTGGACACATTTTTGCACATCTGGCAGTGAATGAGTTAAATCACGATGATGGTCTTCAAACCTAATTGAACTTTAATACCTGATATCTATATAATGATTGACACTTTAAGCCTTATCATGATCAGACAGGCAAACCCTTTTCCCGTAAGCCGACAGTACAGAACTGCTGTACAGTACTCATGTGACTGTACAATCTCAGAAATTGGCTTGAGTAATACTGTACAGTACAGTACAGTACAGTATGTTCAATGCAGAGCAAATGAATAACCAAGTGTGACCGAACATTAAGTCCAGAAATGATTGTAAATCTACGTTATCTGTCGAAAAAATCAGCCGGGCTGTCTCATTTGATAACAGCCGATAGCTGCATCACCATCAAAATAGCCCTTATGTGCTGTGAAAATATTAAAGACGCTGTCGTTACTCATACTGTAGTGTAGATGCACAGCGACGATAGCTGCTGTGCAGCTGCTTTACAATGGACCTTCTCTTCAAATGGACAGTTGGACAGTGATACGTTGGCTTGCAAACTTAATTGGTTCCCAGACAGTGTAAGGCGAAAAGTGTGTATCCCAAAAATTAATTTCCCATCGGAAACCATCAAAATAAGAATAATTCGTTCCCAGGTCCCCAATAAAACATAATTTTCTACTTTCTAATTTTCTAAGCCTTAAAACTACACAAAATATACCTTATTTTATGTATAATAAATGTGCTGTGGTATTATAATTAAAGAAATAAACTATACTATATAATAAAGTCATTTTATTTACCTTTGTGATGGTCGTTGATGGCTTGATGGAATGGAGTGGCCGGTTTCCTCAGCTTTAAACACCTAATGAGGAACGTAACCTTCTTTCACCATTTTGAAGAACAATCTTAACTCTTCATTACAATAACGTAAAATAGTTGTTGAATAAATCTTCTGGACTTTATTTTTACTTGGTTTCAGTCGCAACCGCCTTCGGGAACTAAAATGTGATTGACACCTATGATCATTTGAAATCGTGATGCGCTCTACCACAAATTTACACCCCAAAACATTGACAGGTATGAAAGAAGAAATAGTGGATTGTTTATAATTAAAAGTACACCCGGATCCTAATTTAGTAACATTAGTCGAGTTAAATTAAATTAAGTACAACAGTGTAGAGTAGAGTAAAGTAAAATAAAGTAGAGTAAATTTAAGTAGAGTAAATTAAAATAGAGTAAATTACAATAAAGTAAAATAAAGTAGAGTAAGTTAAAATACAGTAAAATAAATTACAATAAAGTAAAATAAAGTAGAGTAAAGTAAAACAAAGTAAAATAACGTACAATAACATAAAATAAGTAGAGTAGAGTAGATTAAAGTAAAGTAGAGGAGAGTAAAATAAAGTAGAATAGATTAGAGTAAATTAAAATAGAGTAAATTAAAATAAAGTAAAATAAAGTAGAGTAAATTAAAATAAAGTAAAATAAAGTACAATAAAGTAAAATAAAGTAGAGTAAAGTAAAACAAAGTAAAATAAAGTAAAATAACGTACAATAACATACAATAAGTAGACTAGAGTAGATTAAAGTTGAGTAGAGTAGAGTAGAGTAGAGTAGAGTAAAATAGAGTAAATTAAAATAAAGTAAAATAAAGTAGAGTAAATTAAAATACAGTAAAATAAAGTAGAGTAAAGTAAAACAAAGTAATATAAAAATAACGTACAATAACAAAGTAAGTAGAGTAGAGTAGATTAAAGTAGAGTAGAGTAAATTAAAATAAAGTAAAACAGAGTAAATCAAAATACAGTAAAATAAAGTAAAGTAAAATAAAGGTGAGTAAAGTAAAATAAAGTAAAATAAAATTCAGTGGGGGAAAAAAATCCAGAGATATCCATTAATTTTTAAACCATGAGAGGAACCTTTTTACAAAACCTTGTGTCAACTGCTTTCCAGCATTTCTTCACCTCTGTCTTTTTTTTACGACCTAGCAACATAAGAACACCGACCTTATCTCTTGCCCTTTTCCGTAACTGTGTCGCGCCTGTCGTCAGTGGAAGTCTGTTATGCTATACGGCAGGATCCGGGCCTTAGTCTTCAACCTGTTCTCCCCACCCACCGCAACGGTTACCTGGTACAAGCGGTGGGCTATAAAAACTCAACGCCCTGCGCCTTCTTTGCAGAGTGACACATCTGCACTGCGTCCCCCACAAACAAGTCACTCCTCATCATCCCTTTCGGAAGTTCGTCAACGTGAGAGTATTAGCAACGCAAGAGTTGGCCTGAAGGGATCAGCCATGCTTGGAGGCTTCCGCACGTATTTGTTGGTCACAGTGATGCTTCTCTTTCTAACTTGGAGTGGAAGTCATTGCAGGTAATAAATTAAATGTCACGCTTTTCCACTTAAGATTTTTTTTTTGTGCAAAAGATTACGTGTAAAGAATGGCTTTAATATATTTGCTGTTTTTATTAGGGCCGACATGCCATCCATTAAATTACCCGAGTGGAGAAGAGATTCAGGTATGAGGTCATTGCCAATTTTTTGATTTACAACACAATACAATACATATTGAAATAAAAATAATAAAGAAGTAAATAAATAGATACATAGATAAATAAGTAAATACATAGATGAATGAATGAATGAATGAATGAATGAATGAATGAATGAATAGACAGCAGCCCCTGTATTTTGTTTTTTTTACTTCTTTCTTTCCTTTACTCTTCCTTTCATAACTTTGCTGCTGTGTTACTTCCGGGTAGATTGAACGCTGGCACGAATGGCTGCATGAATGGCTGCCACTGCTCACCAACTTCTAATCCTGTGACTGTAAAGTGTCCTTAAGAATTTTGAAAGGCGCTTAGAAATTAAATGTCGTATTATTATTATTATTATTATTATTATTATTATTATTATTATTATTATTATTATTATTATTATTATTATAAATAAATACATAAGTCGGCCCCGCCTGCACCTGCACAGGTGTTGGTCGTTCCAATCAGTGGCAGCTAAAAGGACTCCCGGCACGACCATTCGTTGTCAGGTCATTGTATGTGTTTGCTTCACCCTGTCCTGTCAGGTTTGTTTCATCTCGGCAGATTTTTACTAATGGTTTTTCTTTGATACTTTGTACTTTGCTGTTCAGATGACTTTGATGTTTGAGATTGTGTTCCTGCTTAATTTATTTTAATACAATTTGTCAAATACACCCTGCTGCTCCCTCCTGCCTGCTTTTTGGGGATCCACCATCATCACCGCCTTGTAATCTGTGACAGTTACAGTAATTGAGCCGAGATGTGACAAAGGCATGAACGACTGCTTCAAGTCAAGGTCCTCAAGAGAAAGGACAGGTTTTATTTTAGCCAGATACCTAACAGTTTATTTATTTATTTTTACTGGAATTCCATTTTTTTCGGGATTCATTGAAATAGCCCATTTTTCATAACACTGTGCTATCGTTGTTTTTCTGTTGCAGTTTGCAGCCTAAATTGTAGCTTCGATATGAATTTCTGTGGCTGGAAACAGATGGTGACCGATGCTTTTGACTGGACATGGCAAAGTGACTCGACGCCGACCCTAATGACGGGCCCTTCTTCTGACCACACTGGAGGTCTAATCTCGGACACGCCGAGCGTAAAACACAAAGATGAAGAATTTATTTGACCAAAGTTTGATTTCTCTTGTCTAGATGGTCAATACCTTTACATTGAGGCCAGTTCCGTGTCGCATGGCGATACAGCTCGACTCATCAGTTCGGAATGTGCTGCCTCCGGTTCTCATTGCCTGCAGTTCTGGTACCATATGTTCGGCTCGGCCGATACTATGGGACTCCATCTGTATTTACTGCAGGACAAAAAAGCTGATGTCATATGGTGGAAAAGGAATGATCAAGGAAATATGTGGCACTTGGCTCAGGTGGATTTGACGGTCAAAGGAGCTTTCCAGGTATACTTTGACCACGTTCAGGTTGTTTGGCATTGATGTCGAGATTCGGATTAGCAGCCGACGATTTGGCAAACACAGAACGAAAAAAAATAATGTTTTCGATCTAGATCATTATTGAGGGCCGCAGAGGCTCCAATGAAAGATCAGATGTCGCCATTGACGATGTGACATTGTACAACGGCCATTGCTCAGGTCTGTAAAATGCCAAATCATACACACATTGCTCATATCAAAGTCTGTCCACTTTTATATCCCAATATCAACCTCTATTTTTAGAACTAAGTGGTGTGGGGACGACGCATCCTCCCAAACCCGAAGGAAACAATACCATTCCGCCAAGTATCACAACACAGATGACTACAATCACAGAGATTGATAATGTTACAGATCAACTCCTTGATACAGCTTGGCCACCTGTAGCTAACGCCACAGCAGTTCCTGTCACGAAAGCAACGACAAATCACATTGTGAACAGCAATTTTCCTGAAGATGCACAGGACCGACTACCTCAGTCAGGTAGAGTAATTTATATTCTAGCTTAGTTTCAATGCTTCTTATTAATTTGTTGTCAATTATGTCACCTGTGCGTCTTTCCAGTGTGCCAAATCAACTGTAATTTTGAGAAAAATCTATGCCAGTGGAAGCAACTTGTTGCTGATGTCTTTGACTGGACAAGACAAAGTGGCTCAACCCCGACGTCCATGACGGGGCCCTCTTCAGATCACACAACAGGACGTAAGTAAACGTCTGACTCATCCGCAGTAAAGTTTCACATTTGTATAATTACATCAGGGTGTGATTCGTGATAATTACATAGGCCAATGACAAAAGTCGGGCACGCCTTTTGGTGCAAACTTCCTTGTTCAGGAATGGTTAGTTGTTTCCTTTTGAGTGAGCGAGATGTCATACTTGACACAGTCGTTTATCCTTTGCATGTTTTATAGACTGAGTATTTAATTTGGATGTCGTCAAAATAGCAACATAAAAGATAATCAGTCATTCTAAGTCAATTATTCTAAGTTTAACAATCGATGAGAAGGTTTCTTCAGCCGTCTTCTGTACTTGTTTGAAGGTGTCGGATGTTTCGCTTCTTATCCAAAAAGCTTCGTCAGCGAACTAAAATATTTTGCTGGTAGTTTTGGACCCATATATATCTCTACTGTCTGCTATGATTGGTCCCTGCTCTCAGGTTGGGGGGAGCAGAGGACTACTCCCTGCGGCTACACTGATTGCTTCTATCGTCCTGACTGATTACTTCTATTGTCCTGCCTCACTCCATGGCGATTTAGTGAAGGGGTTTGCTGTTTTATGAAAATAGCATCTTTTACTCCACTTTCAAACAATCTATTTTCTTTCGCTAAGATTTTAACGTCATTGTCATCAAATGAGTCGTTGCTAGCTTTCAGTTTGACAATGGCACAATTTCACGACTACGAAAATAGTTTCTCGATGAATTTGATAGTCAATTTGTTGCAAATTAATGCAGCCAGACAGCTCAGAAAATTGAATTTGCGACACGTGCTGAAAGCTATCATCACTTTGAATTAGAAGCGTCTAAAGTCTGGCCCGGGGGCCAAATGCGGCCCGTGGTCAATTTTCATCTGGCCCGAAGCCTCCGTCATGAAATCAATGTCTGGCCCGTTTGAAGAATTAATATGTTGGGCTTTAGTTCTGTTACCTGCGTGTGCTAAGTTCTGCCATCTCGAGGCTCAACTAGGAAAGCAAATTAGTATATGTGTAATTGACTGAATGAGTCCCCAATTTTCCAAAATGGCAATTTTCTATTTTTTTTTTTTACATTTTCTAAAATGACGACAATCAATAAAAGAACAATTACTCTTCAACTGTTACAAAAAAGTGTTTAAAAAAGTGAACTTGATTAAATATTCAATTTTAATGTTCTTTGTCCATTCAATTTGGATATGCATGTTTCAAATGAACCAAATGACATGCTTGAGATAGCTGCAATTAAAAAGCCAATCTGAAACACAGAATGCCTCGCTGAAATGTATTATGAATTAATTGCCTTTATATGTAACGAACGTCCGCCAAGGTTAGCCCCTGCTACATTTTTAACACACCAAATCTGTCCCCGTGTGCAAAAGGTTTGACACCCAAGCATAGCAGATGGATTCCCTATGAAATCATATTCTTCATGAGTAATGTAAACTAATGAGACGCATGTGTCGTCATCTAGATGGTCACTACCTTTACACCGAAGCCAACGACGCGTCACTTGGGGACACAGCTCGTCTCATCAGCTCCGAATGCGTTTCCTCTGGTTCTCATTGCCTGCAATTCTGGTATCACATGTACGGCTCGGCTGACACGATGGGCCTACATGTCTATTTGCTCCAAGACAAAAAGGCTCAAGCTATAAGTTGGACCAGAAATAATCAAGGAAATGAATGGCGTCTGGCCCAAGTTGACTTCACCACAACTGGATCTTTTCAGGTGGGGAAAATCTAACTCAATTGGTTCATATTGACCACAGCAGTGCTAAGAAAATCATTCAAATATGCTTTTTAGATCATTTTTGAGGGTCGGCGAGGTTCCAATGAGCAGTCCGATGTTGCCATTGATGACATTTCCCTCTATAGTGGTCGCTGTTCAGGTAATCGTTGACTGCACCCAACAATCTCCTTAGGTTATAATCGGCGTCACTGATTAAAAGTCACTCGTTTTGCAGACCTGACTAAGCCTACTACCCCCGAATCCGTGACACATCCTTCCGTTACAACAGAAGGTCTTGAACCCCCGGCAGGGAACGTATCAACGACACAACCACAGACATCAACAGTCAAAACAACAGCCCACACAACCCATGGGGAAACGCAAACAACCACACAGACGACAACACCAAATTCGACCACCACGATTGAACCTCAGCCAACCATCACAGTTCGCCCATCAACCGACCACCCAGTTGACGAAGGAACCAAACATCCAGGACCCGAACCAACAACAGAAGAACCGACAGTACCCGTGACGTATCCTGACACCACAACAAGACCCTCACCTGTTACAACAGATAGCTTCATTCCGACAACTGGATCAAACACGGGAACTCCAGACAATACTTCACCAGGAACAGTTGTAGAAGGAACCGAAAATCCAGGACCCGAACCAACAACAGAAGAACCGACAGTACCCGTGACGTATCCTGACACCACAACAAGACCCTCACCTGTTACAACAGATAGCTTCATTCCGACAACTGGATCAAACACGGGAACTCCAGACAATACTTCACCAGGAACAGTTGTAGAAGGAACCGAAAATCCAGGACCCGAACCAACAACAGAAGAACCGACAGTACCCGTGACGTATCCTGACACCACAACAAGACCCTCACCTGTTACAACAGATGGCTTCATTCCGACAACTGGATCAAACACGGAAACTCCAGACAATACTTCACCAGGAACAGTTGTAGAAGGAACCAAAAATCCAGGACCCAAACCAACAACGGAAGAACATACGACACCTGTGACGTACCCTCACACCACAACAAGACCCTCACCTCTTACAACAGATAGCTTCATTCCGACAACTGGATCAAACACGGAAACTCCAGACAATACTTCACCAGGAACAGTTGTAGAAGGAACCGAAAATCCAGGACCCGAACCAACAACGGAAGAACATACGACATCCGTGACGTACCCTCACACCACGACCACACCCGCACCTGTCACAACAGATAGCTTCAATCCGACAACAGGATCACACCCAGAAACTCCTAACAAAACTTCACCAGGAACACCTGGGCCTCAATCAACCACAACTACTATACTTCAGCCTTCAAACGCAACAACTGAACCACATCCGACAATGACCCACGACCCAGAACATCCAAACGCATCTCAAGCGGCGACAAGCGGTCGACCATCGCCCCCAACTACATCTGTATCGAGTGAGTATCAACTCATTGAGAGATTCTGAGCCTTGCGATAGTCTACAGCCAATAACACTAACACAATGGAGAGGTGACCCAGTGCCAGCAATCATATAATTAACGTATGACAAATTGTTGGCATGGCCCTTCAACCTATTACATGTAAACTAAATATACAATTGCACTTGGATGATGTTTCCATTGTTCTCGTCTCTTTCTCTCTGGCAGCAATGCCTCCCTGCCAACGGAATAGTCATTACAGTCCTTGTATCCCGGCCTGCGGTCCAACCTGCAGATTTTTGAACGGTCTGCCGCATTGTATCGACATCGGGGTTTGTGAGCCGGGATGCGTGTGTGATGACGGCTTCGTGCTGAAGCTGGGAGTTTGCGTGCCGATCGGACAGTGCGGATGCGTGGACAGAGACGGCAATAAATACGGGGTAAGTGAAGAATTGGAATTTTGGCTGAATCGGTTGCACTCCTGTTAACTTTGCTGGTTTGGCCTTGTTTCAGTTGGGTCAAGTGTGGTACACCAAACACTGCCGACAGAAATGTAAATGTGAGAAGGAAGAAGACATCGCGGAGATTGAGTGTGACGAAGAAGAGTGCGATGGAAACAACGTTTGCCTTCAAAATGACGAAGGGCATTTCTACTGCCAGAAAATGGGTAGCGTGAATCAATTCGACCTATCTGAGAGATAGCCATCAGTTTTGTATTTCTAATCAATTCAGATGATTGTCACACAACAGGTTTTGATGAGTGCACAATCAACGGAGACCCTGGATACAGGACCTTTGATAACATGAAGCATGACTTTGAAGGAGAACACTCCTATGTGTTGGTCCGAACCAGAAACTTGCCCAGTAATCTCCAGGATGTTTACATAGAGGGCATCAACACCCCCGACAATGATGATAGAAGTAGTGAAGAAGATGACGATGATGACGACGACAATAACGACGATGACAGTAACGATCATGAAGAACACCATAGATTGCAAAGTCTCAAGATCAAAGTGTACAATCACACTGTGGAATTCAAGAAGCTTCGGAAGTTGTTTGTACGTTTTGAGGGCATTAAAAACTATGTATTTTGTATTTTTTTCGGATAATTTGTGGCACTTGTTCAAAAGTTATGGTTCTATTTCCCTGCAGGTGGATGGACGGAGAACCAAGACACCTGTTTCACCATCTCTTGGTCTAAGGATTAGGAAGCGTTTGTCTCACATTTATCTCACGACCGACTTTGGTCTTTCCGTCAAGTTTGATGGACACAGTGATGCAGGTAATTTTTTTCGCCCAACCACCCTTTTTAAACCACCCACAATTGAACTGTTTTGACGTTGGTAGTTGACCTGGACAATCCTGGACATGCCAGTTGCACATTCCTCCGATCCAGCAAACTAAGAAAAAATCATCATCTTCAATTTTAATTTAAAACAGATTATTTTCTTACAGACAGTGTATTGTAAGTGTTAAAATACCTGACATGTTTCAGCATCTACTTCCGTCTTCGTTAGGGTGTCACCCAGATTGACACTCTGACGAAGGCGGAAGTATACGCCGAAACATGTCAGGTATTTGAACACCTACAATACACTGTCTGTAAGAAAATAATCTGTTTTAAATTAGATATCAAGTAAACAGGATGAACTTAATACAACTAAAACAACAACAATCATCGTCTTTGCTTACTTTATGATGAAATGAAACAAAAAAATGAACCGTGCTTCTGAAGTTTGCCTTTGCACAATTGTTACCTCACCAATTTTTTTAAGTATTACAAGAAAAGATCCTAACAGCCATAATTACCCGCAATGAAAACTCTAAAACCTTATCCCTTGTCAATATTTTTCATTTGCTTTGTTTTGTTTTGTTTTGTTTTGTTTTACCCCCTAAAACCAAATCCTCTGTTTTCCACAGAAATAACCCTACCACGAATATACAAACGAAAAGTTGGAGGCCTATGCGGAAACTTTGACGGAAGAATGTTAAATGACAAGATGAAACCGGACGGCACTTTGGCCAAGACTGTTCAAGAGTTTGGGGAGAGCTGGAGAGTGTGACAAAGTCATCGATGGGGGAACCAAAGTCCGAAAAGCCCTTAGGAAATCGCTGACCCACAATGTTTACTCTCATTTAATATTTTTATTTTCTTCAGACCAAGCTCAACCTGAAGTCAGTCGCATGTATCAGTGTAGCCTGTTAACATGTTTATTGGTCATTTCTCTGAATTCATTAAACTCAACTGTCGCAATCAGTTTTTTGGAAGGGAGACTGCGAGAAACTGTTCATTTATCAGAATCAGAATCAGAATCAGAATACCTTTATTCGTCCCGCAATGGGGAAATTTGCAGTCCACAGCAGCAATTGAAGAGGGATGGGGTTGGGGTGGGAGTGAAAGGATAGAAAACAAGATATTCTAAGCATAACAAAATAAAAATGTCAACTGTATACTGTGCAAATGTAGATGTGCAAAAACCGTTCTATAAACAAGACTGTACATAGTGCAGAATCAAGAAATGCATTTAGATATATTGCAACAACCCATATTTACAGGTGTCCAGTTTTTTTTTTGGTTTTTTTTTCACATGTGATTTTTTTTCACATGTGATCATTGGGAATTGTGAAGCCTGACAGCAGTCGGTAGGAACGAGCGGCGGTACCTCTCCTTCTTGCAGCGCGGGTGTAATAGTCTCTGGCTAAAGGAGCTACCCAGAGCTGTCAGGATGGGCTGTTTATGTATTTGATGATCAATTTTTGACTGTACATATTCAACAAGGCAAGAATAAACTATCTAGCAGGCTATTGAGCTAGCTATCTAGCTGGCTACCTAGTTAGCTATCTATTTGCAATCTATTTGCTATCTATTAGTTATCTAACTAACTAGCTAGCTATGAGTTATCTATTAGCTAGCTAGCTAACTTTCTATCTATTTGAGTTATTTCAGGTTGAGTGAACGCTGGCGCATGTGGCTGTCGCTGCTCACCCACAGAAAAACTAATCCTGTGACTGTAAAGTGACCTTGAGAGTTTTGAAAGGTGCTTATAAATGAAATGTATTATTAAACTGGACCTAGCATAAATGCTATTTTTTAGCCATAGTCCCAAAGCAGGTTTCGAAAATAGCACCGTGAGACACAAAACTTTTTTAAACTACAATGACAGAAATAAAAAAAGAAATAGCCTTGTGTTTTTGCTGAATGAACCAGCAAGGCCAAAATTGCAAAGCAGAATGTGTTCTCTTTTGTTTTTCAGTCATGATAAATCAATGCTACACCCAAACAATTCATGAAATGAAGCAGCATGAATGCTAAATTTAACCATACAACATTCCTACTCACGAAACGTCGCAGGTGTGCCTACCAAATAAAAGCAGACAAATTAGAAGCAGCATTAACGCTCAATTTAACCATACAACATTCCTACTCACGAAACGTCGAGGGTGTGACTACCAAATAAAAGCAGACAAATTAGTAGACAGAAAAGAAGGAGGAACAAGAGGAAACAAGTCATTTGTAAAGTTTTACTTCCTGGGAGACATCGGGTGTTTGGCTCAGATATGAATCGTTTCATTTGGTATTTCTTTCTGTCTGTATTAGTGGCACAAATTTATGGTAAGTACTTGTTACATTTGTTATTTAAATGCTTGAATTAGTCTCATTTGTGCTGAAATATAAAACGTAGGATGTACATGAACTACAGTAAAGTCTCGTTATATCGATATCGGATATATCGATAGTCTCGGTTATATCGATACTATTTCTATGCACGCACTGAGAAAATTACATGCAAACAGGGTCGGATATATCGATAGTCCCGGTTATATCGATATTTTTTCGGACTCCTTGAATATCGATATAACGAGACTTTACTGTAATTAAAAAAGAATATCTGTCAGGATATAGCCGTTATCACAATGTCCCTGTTTTTGCATTTAGCGCCTAGCATGTAGGCACGTTTGTTATCTCAAAAAATAGGTGATTTGAATGAACTGAAGCAGCAGAATAAACATCACAGTGATTTATCACACACATAATGATCAATTGAAATCGTCAAAAATGACTTGCTGTCTTTGGTGTCGTGTTAATGGTGCAACAAACATGCAGTAGTTTTTTTCCCCTCTTTTCCTGACAAGAAATGAAAAGAAACATTGTTCGTATTTGAGCGCACACCACGGCTGCGACTAGACAAGAGCGATTATTTCTTCATGCAACGCACATGTCGACCCTTCTTGCAAATTATTTGTAATAGAGGAAAGTGAAGAAAGTGTAAAACTGTAACACAAACATAAACACACTTTAATGGAGTTGCAAACTAAAACGTGGCAAAACAATGTGCCTCAATCGTCTGGTATATGACGAACGACCGACTGCGCTAGCATTGCTAACGTTCGCGAGCTAATGTGCTAAAACTGTAGTATTGCTAGCTTTCGCAAGCTAATGTACCAATCATTAGCGCAAACGCTAAACAATTGAATTAAAATGGAAATTCACGGCCAACACGCGCATGCTGTGTTTGGCTTAGAACAGTTTCGGTTCGTTTTTTTTTCTCCGTACAACGTAAACCGCAAGAATATACGGTGGACCTTTCACAATCTGTTTTGAAGAATACACACTTTGTATTTGTATATATTCTGAAGGTAAACAATGTCATTTTCTCTTTCTTTTGTTTCTTTTTTAACAGCACAAATAACCAACGATGGCTCAGGTAACATCCACTTTGCATGATTGTCCATTTCTGTCATGTGCCACATTGTGTTTAATCATCACGTCATTATAACTTGTGCACATCATATAGTGGGAATCATAGTTTTGAAATCACTGTTAAATCATTTGTTTGTTCGATTCTTTTCCATGTGAGTGTGGGTCACTAATGTTTTTTTTTTTTTTTTTTTTTGCTAAATCTCACATTGTACATTGGAACTTTGAAAAAAAAAGATAGACTCTGGAAGCTCAATCAAGTTCCCAACTGCGTCCAACCGAGTCTTAAAGGACAACCGACACAATTTTTCTGTTTCCGAACTGACATCATAAAAACGTTTTATAGCATCTAAAATACCCAATTGTCTTAAAATGAAATAAATAACTCGTCTTTGCTCTTTATTTACATTTCAGGCACTGGCAGCACAGGTAACTTCCCATTTTTTTCCATTCATAAATTTAAATGGAATAATTTTTTTTCCCTCTTTTCGTTGCTTTTAAGATACAACCGCTAGCAGCCAAGGTAACCGCCCCATCATACACGTAGCAACAAAATGAAAGAAATGGAATGAAATATCTTTTTTTCTCTCTTTTCGTTGCTTTTAAGGTACGACTTCCAGCAGCCAAGGTAAATCTTAAAAGATAAACTTATTGACAATTTTGTGATATTTGTATCATATCATAGTGGTAATTCTAGCCCAGGATTATCCACTTGAAAATCTGGCACATGATCACGTAGCTACAGCCATTTAAAGGACAACCGATGTCACTTTTTGTTTCTTAACTGACATCAGAAAAAAGTTTTGTAGCATCTAAAATACCCAAAACACGCAGTATGATATTTTTATTCAAATGCAAAACACCAATAAAAATGACTTAAAGTGTCCAAAATCTGCAAAAAATTAAGCTGCGAATTGGGCATTTTCAGAAAGTCCCGCCCCCAGTTCGTGACGTCACGCCAAGACGTCTTGCATTGCTGGAGAATCCAAACAATGGCTTCAGATTCGGAGAATATGCTTTCTTGTTACACATCCAGTTATGAATATGATTCAAATAGTTCTGAAGAGGAAAGCATACATGTTTGCAATTGATTAAAGAATTTATTCCGCGCCATTATGAGGCAACATAGAGGGGAAATGTCTCAACGAAAAAGAGGCACAAAATGGCGACCTCCTGTGGCCACCTCCGTTTCCACAGACTTATAAATTCCCTATATGGAGCTTGGACGCCCTCTTCTGGCGGCTTTTGGGTGCAACACAAGGTCCCCAGACCAAACAAATACAGCAAAATACATTGACGTGATGGAAGGACCAATACAATGCGTCTTTTTTTTCGCTCAGGGGCGTTCCTTTAGTGACGTCACGTACGTCACCAACTCAAAAACAAGTCTTCCTGAATATTCAGCGCGAGTTTTAAAACGTAAAATATAGCTATATGCGGTGGAATCTTATTAAAATACGCTCAGTACAAGTCATTTGAAGCCATTTCACAAATTATGGACACAACTTGTCCGGAGACGTCGGTTGTCCTTTAAAAAGTATTCACCAAACGCCTTATTTGAAGTGACAATAACAGTGTCCATTCAATTAATTAAAATGAAATTGTTTATTTTCTTGTGGGAGGTCCTGATAAAGCGTTGGTCAGACCTCTGGCAATGTTTTTTTTTTCCCTTACACAAGGGGGCAGCATTTGCCTTTTGCCCCTGTTAGCGCTTTGTTGTTTAAGCGCTATATTAAATCAATATCTATGTACAGGTATTGTATTTTGTACAGCCGCCCCATTTCAAGCTCAGATAACTCAAAACCCACATAACTTGGGAATTAACTATTTTTTCTGATGAAAGGGGAGAGTCTAAGTTTCTTATGCTGCATTGAATATTTATGTAGTCCTGAAACTCAATATTATGTTGGCGTCTGGCAGTGAATGAGTTAATGCAAAGGTACTACTACACATCCAGAAATTAAAATGGGATAAATAACATTTTGATGAATAAACAGTTTGGATCAAAAAATGAGGCGGCTAAATAACATGTTTTTTCTCTTTTATTTTCTTTTCAGTGACCAGCCTACCAGGTAAGCCCACACACCCAATATGTACATGACACATTTTAGCACGTCTGGCAGTGAATGAGTTAATGCAAAGGTAATACTACACATTCAGAAATTAAAATCGGATAAATAACATTTTGATGAATAAACAGTTTGGATCAAAAAATGAGGCGGCTAAATAACATGTTTTTCTCTTTTATTTGCTTTTCAGTGACCAGCCCAACAGGTAAGCCCACATACCCAATATGTACATGACACATTTTAGCACGTCTGGCAGTGAATGAGTTAATGCAAAGGCAATACTACACATCCAGAAATTAAAATGGGATAAATAACATTTTGATGAATAAACAGTTTGGATCAAAAAATGAGGCGGCTAAATAACATGTTTTTCTCTTTTATTTGCTTTTCAGTGACCACCCCACCAGGTAAGCCCACACACCTAATATGTACATGACACATTTTAGCACGTCTGGCAGTGAATGAGTTAATGCAAAGGTAATACTACACATTCAGAAATTAAAATCGGATAAATAACATTTTGATGAATAAACAGTTTGGATCAAAAAATGAGGCGGCTAAATAACATGTTTTTCTCTTTTATTTGCTTTTCAGTGACCAGCCCAACAGGTAAGCCCACATACCCAATATGTACATGACACATTTTAGCACGTCTGGCAGTGAATGAGTTAATGCAAAGGCAATACTACACATCCAGAAATTAAAATGGGATAAATAACATTTTGATGAATAAACAGTTTGGATCAAAAAATGAGGCGGCTAAATAACATGTTTTTCTCTTTTATTTGCTTTTCAGTGACCACCCCACCAGGTAAGCCCACACACCTAATATGTACATGACACATTTTAGCACGTCTGGCAGTGAATGAGTTAATGCAAAGGTAATACTACACATTCAGAAATTAAAATCGGATAAATAACATTTTGATGAATAAACAGTTTGGATGAAAAAATGAGGCGGCTAAATAACATGTTTTTTCTCTTTTATTTTCTTTTCAGTGACCAGCCCACCAGGTAAGCCCACACACCCAATATGTACATGACACATTTTAGCACGTCTGGCAGTGAATGAGTTAATGCAAAGGTAATACTACACATTCAGAAATTAAAATCGGATAAATAACATTTTGATGAATAAACAGTTTAGATCCAAAAATGAGGCGGCTAAATAACATGTTTTTCTCTTTTATTTGCTTTTCAGTGACCAGCCCAACAGGTAAGCCCACATACCCAATATGTACATGACACATTTTAGCACGTCTGGCAGTGAATGAGTTAATGCAAAGGTAATACTACACGTTCAGAAATTAAAATCGGATAAATAACATTTTGATGAATAAACAGTTTGGATCAAAAAATGAGGCGGCTAAATTACATGTTTTTCTCTTTTATTTGCTTTTCAGTGACCAGCCCACCAGGTAAGCCCACACACCCAATATGTACATGACACATTTTAGCACGTCTGGCAGTGAATGAGTTAATGCAAAGGTAATACTACACATTCAGAAATTAAAATCGGATAAATAACATTTTGATGAATAAACAGTTTGGATCCAAAAATGAGGCGGCTAAATAACATGTTTTTCTCTTTTATTTGCTTTTCAGTGACCAGCCCAACAGGTAAGCCCACATACCCAATATGTACATGACACATTTTAGCACGTCTGGCAGTGAATGAGTTAATGCAAAGGTAATACTACACATTCAGAAATTAAAATCGGATAAATAACATTTTGATGAATAAACAGTTTGGATGAAAAAATGAGGCGGCTAAATAACATGTTTTTTCTCTTTTATTTTCTTTTCAGTGACCAGCCCACCAGGTAAGCCCACACACCCAATATGTACATGACACATTTTAGCACGTCTGGCAGTGAATGAGTTAATGCAAAGGTAATACTACACATTCAGAAATTAAAATCGGATAAATAACATTTTGATGAATAAACAGTTTAGATCCAAAAATGAGGCGGCTAAATAACATGTTTTTCTCTTTTATTTGCTTTTCAGTGACCAGCCCAACAGGTAAGCCCACATACCCAATATGTACATGACACATTTTAGCACGTCTGGCAGTGAATGAGTTAATGCAAAGGTAATACTACACGTTCAGAAATTAAAATCGGATAAATAACATTTTGATGAATAAACAGTTTGGATAAAAAAATGAGGCGGCTAAATTACATGTTTTTCTCTTTTATTTGCTTTTCAGTGACCAGCCCACCAGGTAAGCCCACACACCCAATATGTACATGACACATTTTAGCACGTCTGGCAGTGAATGAGTTAATGCAAAGGTAATACTACACATTCAGAAATTAAAATCGGATAAATAACATTTTGATGAATAAACAGTTTGGATCCAAAAATGAGGCGGCTAAATAACATGTTTTTCTCTTTTATTTGCTTTTCAGTGACCAGCCCAACAGGTAAGCCCACATACCCAATATGTACATGACACATTTTAGCACGTCTGGCAGTGAATGAGTTAATGCAAAGGTAATACTACACATTCAGAAATTAAAATCGGATAAATAACATTTTGATGAATAAACAATTTGGATGAAAAAATGAGGCGGCTAAATAACATGTTTTTTCTCTTTTATTTTCTTTTCAGTGACCAGCCCACCAGGTAAGCCCACACACCCAATATGTACATGACACATTTTAGCACGTCTGGCAGTGAATGAGTTAATGCAAAGGTAATACTACACATTCAGAAATTAAAATCGGATAAATAACATTTTGATGAATAAACAGTTTGGATCAAAAAATGAGGCGGCTAAATAACATGTTTTTCTCTTTTATTTGCTTTTCAGTGACCAGCCCAACAGGTAAGCCCACACACCCAATATGTACATGACACATTTTAGCACGTCTGGCAGTGAATGAGTTAATGCAAAGGTAATACTACACATCCAGAAATTAAAATGGGATAAATAACATTTTGATGAATAAACAGTTTGGATCAGAAAAATAAGGTGGCTAAATAACATGTTTTTCTCTTTTATTTGCTTTTCAGTGACCACCCCACCAGGTAAGCCCACACACCCAATATGTACATGACACATTTTAGCACGTCTGGCAGTGAATGAGTTAATGCAAAGGTAATACTACACATCCAGAAATTAAAATGGGAAAAATAACATTTTGATGAATAAACAGTTTGGATCAAAAAATGAGGCGGCTAAATAACATGTTTTTCTCTTTTATTTGCTTTTCAGTGACCAGCCTACCAGGTAAGCCCACACACCCAATATGTACATGACACATTTTAGCACGTCTGGCAGTGAATGAGTTAATGCAAAGGTAATACTACACATTCAGAAATTAAAATCGGATAAATAACATTTTGATGAATAAACAGTTTGGATCAAAAAATGAGGCGGCTAAATAACATGTTTTTCTCTTTTATTTGCTTTTCAGTGACCAGCCCAACAGGTAAGCCCACACACCCAATATGTACATGACACATTTTAGCACGTCTGGCAGTGAATGAGTTAATGCAAAGGTAATACTACACATCCAGAAATTAAAATGGGATAAATAACATTTTGATGAATAAACAGTTTGGATCAAAAAATGAGGCGGCTAAATAACATGTTTTTTCTCTTTTATTTTCTTTTCAGTGACCAGCCTACCAGGTAAGCCCACACACCCAATATGTACATGACACATTTTAGCACGTCTGGCAGTGAATGAGTTAATGCAAAGGTAATACTACACATTCAGAAATTAAAATCGGATAAATAACATTTTGATGAATAAACAGTTTAGATCAAAAAATGAGGCGGCTAAATTACATGTTTTTCTCTTTTATTTGCTTTTCAGTGACCAGCCCACCAGGTAAGCCCACACACCCAATATGTACATGACACATTTTAGCACGTCTGGCAGTGAATGAGTTAATGCAAAGGTAATACTACACATTCAGAAATTAAAATCGGATAAATAACATTTTGATGAATAAACAGTTTGGATCAAAAAATGAGGCGGCTAAATTACATGTTTTTCTCTTTTATTTGCTTTTCAGTGACCAGCCCACCAGGTAAGCCCACACACCCAATATGTACATGACACATTTTAGCACGTCTGGCAGTGAATGAGTTAATGCAAAGGTAATACTACACATTCAGAAATTAAAATCGGATAAATAACATTTTGATGAATAAACAGTTTGGATCAAAAAATGAGGCGGCTAAATTACATGTCTTTCTCTTTTATTTGCTTTTCAGTGACCAGCCCACCAGGTAAGCCCACACACCCAATATGTACATGACACATTTTAGCACGTCTGGCAGTGAATGAGTTAATGCAAAGGTAATACTACACATTCAGAAATTAAAATCGGATAAATAACATTTTGATGAATAAACAGTTTGGATCAAAAAATGAGGCGGCTAAATTACATGTTTTTCTCTTTTATTTGCTTTTCAGTGACCAGCCCACCAGGTAAGCCCACACACCCAATATGTACATGACACATTTTAGCACGTCTGGCAGTGAATGAGTTAATGCAAAGGTAATACTACACATTCAGAAATTAAAATCGGATAAATAACATTTTGATGAATAAACAGTTTGGATCAGAAAAATAAGGTGGCTAAATAACATGTTTTCCTCTTTTATTTGCTTTTCAGTGACCACGCCACCAGGTAAGCCCACACACCCAATATGTACATGACACATTTTAGCACGTCTGGCAGTGAATGAGTTAATGCAAAGGTACTACTACACATCCAGAAATTAAAATGGGATAAATAACATTTTGGTGAATAAACAGTTTGGATCAAAAAATGAGGCGGCTAAATAACATGTTTTTTCTCTTTTATTTGCTTTTCAGTGACCACCCCACCAGGTAAGCCCACACACCCAATATGTACATGACACATTTTAGCACGTCTGGCAGTGAATGAGTTAATGCAAAGGTAATACTACACATCCAGAAATTAAAATCGGATAAATAACATTTTGATGAATAAACAGTTTGGATCAAAAAAATGAGGCGGCTAAATAACATGTTTTTCTCTTTTATTTGCTTTTCAGTGACCACCCCACCAGGTAAGCCCACACACCCAATATGTACATGACACATTTTAGCACGTCTGGCAGTGAATGAGTTAATGCAAAGTTAATACTACACATCCAGAAATTAAAATCGGATAAATAACATTTTGATGAATAAACAGTTTGGATCAAAAAATGAGGCGGCTAAATAACATGTTTTTCTCTTTTATTTTATTTTCAGTGACCACCACACCAGGTAAGCCCACACACCCAATATGTACATGACACATTTTAGCACGTCTGGCAGTGAATGACTTAATGCAAAGGTAATACTACACATCCAGAAATTAAAATGGGATAAATAACATGTTGGTGTTTTTTTTTTTTTTTTTTTCTATTTCAGTCAACATCACTGAAGGTAACGTCCCACACGTGCGCTCTCCTCACCTTGTCATTTGAAAAGTGCTTTTCTAACTTTTGGGACTGAAATTCCTTCACGCTGTTGCCTCACTTGCATACTGATAAAACAGCAACAGGAGCAACCGGGGCATTTTTTTTTTTTTTTTTTTTTTTACAATTAACTGCCATTCCCTAATTTATTCGGGAATTGAAAAGTGTGACTTGGAGCGCCATTCCTGAATTTGTTTGGGTTTTTGTTTTTCTTGCGGGGGGGGGGGGGTGCAGATCAAGCGGTCGTCAGACCAGCATTTACTTTTTGTCCATGTTGGTGCTTTGTTTCAACTTCAGCTGTTGTTAAAGCACTATATAAATCAATGTGTATGTGTTGTATTGTATTTTGTACAGCCGCCCCCATTTCGAGCTCCGATAACTCCAGACGCACAAAACTTGGGAATTAACTCTTTTTTTTTCCTGATGAAAGAAGAGAGTCTCAGGTTTCTTACACTGAATTGAATGTTTATGTAGTCTTAAAACTCAATATTCTGTGGGTCCTGCAATTTGAGTGAAAATGACAAAAACCCTGGCACTGGAGTAGAGACATTTTTGCACATGGTCTGGCAGTGAATGAAAAAAACAAAAGCCACACATTTTTCTTTTTTGCATTTAAAATGCTTTTGAATGTTTTTTAAAATTCAAATGCGAAGATATTTTTATTAATTTACAATAAAATACAGTGTATCGGAATTTATATAGCACTTTCACAGCAGCTGCACCTGTAACAAAATTCATATTATTCACATAATAGTCAACACAAAGCAAAATAATAAACACAACAGGAGCATAAAAACACTGACAGTTATGCAATCTTTCCCCACGTACTCTGTGATTTTTGGGTAGAAAGACAAACACTTTATGACATGAAGCAGTTCTCGATTGAAGAGGAGAGGATTAAAGCTTCATTTTCACCAGTGGATCAGAGACGCCATGGTGTAACGCACACGTCTGCTACAAGTTAAATGTTGAAAGCAAACACGAAGCTGTAGCATCCATTGACAAAAAGAGATTGTCTCACATCTTCTGTCCCATGTAAATCCGCTTCAATTCCAAGCCGCGGTAGTTCCATACACTATCCTTTATCATTTTGTTAATATTTACAGTGTGATTGACTGGTGACCAGTACCTGACCTCTTGCTTAAAATCAGTTGACCTGCCTAATGACTATCAGCAGTCAAGTAAATGTACGGATGAAGATGATAATTCCATAACTTTGCTCTCTCCCCTCTTTAGAATGTATAAACGCCACAGTGGCTGATGTGGTCTTCTTGGTGGACGGTTCCGGCAGCATTGGCGTGTTGGATTTCCAGGAGGTCCGAAGTTTTCTCCGGACCGTGGTGTCTAATTTCGACATCGGTCCTGACCGGATCCGCGTGGGTGTGGTCCAATACAACCAAGTCCCTCATTTGGAGTTCCTGTTGCGAGAAAGCATGGATCTGAACTCTCTGCTGGCCAAAATAGATAACATCCCCTTCCGGGGAGGAGGTACAATGACAGGCCTGGCCCTCGACTTCATCCGGACGGATCTCTTCAACCAAAGCGCGGGGAGCCGAGCAGACCAAGGGGTGCCTCAGATCGCCGTGGTCATCACTGACGGAGCCTCCTTCGACGACGTGGTCCAGCCCGCTCTGCGGCTCAGGCAACACGGGGTCATCGTCTTCGCTATCGGAGTGGGGCAAGTCAATGAGAACGAACTGGTGGCCATCGCTAGCCAACCGTCTGAGAACTTCCAATTCTTGATCGACGACTTCCAATCTCTTCAGATATTGAGCCAGACTGTCTTGGAAAATGTTTGCATGACCATTATCAACCCCAACAGGACGCTAGGTGAGTCACAGAAGCACATACAAAAGGGGGTGGGGGGTCAGGGCTCAACGATTGGGGTACAATTTAGGATGATCCAGTGCTTAGCGCGTCAACCTCACAGTGAGGCGACCGTGGCTTCAATCCCCAGTCCGGCCTCCTTGGGTGTAGTTTGCATGTCCTCCCCGGTCCTGCATGAGTTTTCTCCGGGTAAACTGGATTCCTCCCACATTCCAAAAAAACATCCATAGCAGTCAGATTGAACATTCGAAATATCCATGGGTGTTTTTTGTGTGTGTTTTTTTTGTCGCTGTGCACCAACAACAACAACAACAAAACTCATATTATTCCCATAATAGTCAACACAAAGCAAAATAATAAACACAACAGGAGCATAAAACATTGACAGTTATGCAATCTTTCCCCACGTACTCTGTGATTTTTGGGTAGAAAGACAAACACTTTATGACATGGAGCAGTTCTCGATTGAAGAGGAGAGGATGAAAGCCTCCTTTTCACCAGTGGATCAGAGACGCCATGGTGTAATGCACACGTCTGCTACAAGTTAAATGTTGAAAGCAAACACGAAGCTTTGACAAAAACAGATTGCCGCACATCTCCTGTCCCACATAAATCCGTTTCAATTCCAAGCCGCGGTAGTTCCATATACAGGTAACATCCGACTTACGACCAACTCGATTTATGACCACCTGTACTTACGACCACGATCTCCAGACCCTATTTTTAAAATTTTAATTCTACGCATGGCAGCGCACTAGCGGGCCGGAAACACGTACGACAATTTTGGCCAGTCAGCCAACATCTTACTCTCGCACAGCAATCGACCGTGTGATGGTGTTGCGTCACACGAGTGTATGATTTTGAAGTGCGCCTTTCAACACTTTCATGTCTTTCAATTCCTTGATCTCCTTGATGTGCGTATCACCCTGACGCATAGCACACGCTTGCAAATGGTATAAAGGGAGCTGTCGCGGGACAGAGAGATTGGGCGAACCACGGGGCAGAATAATCTCCGACTCATCTCGGACTCAGACCCAGACAGACACATCGCTCGCAAAGACCTGCTCAGCATCGCACGGAGTTTCACAGCACGACTTGCTCGACTCTACTCCACGATCAAGCTCTGCGCATCATCTGCCTAGAAGATCTGACAACGAACCTACTTACAAATAAAGAGAACCATCAAACTCTTTATTGGCGAGCCAGCCAGGAGGATTTTTTCCCTCCTCAGCCCAATCAACTCTCCAAATGCAAAGATCCAGATTTCCCAGCCGCCCGTGAACCCGGCATCTTCACAGCAAGACCCCTCAAGCCGAGCTCCCGATGGGCCGCCACCACCCGTGGGCGCCCCGACCCCACCGTGAAACCTGCCGCACCCTGATGGCCGACATCGTCCAATTCGCCTGGCGACTCTGCAACTAGCTGCATCGTATATGTCCACGGTCGCACATCGTCGGACATCGCTTATGTCCACGATCGGACATCATATATGTCCACGATCGGACATCGCTTATGTCCACGATCGGACTTCGGGAAGACGCTTCATGGCCGACACGGCCGCCGACGTCAGCGTTCTTCCTCAGCGTCCTGCAGAGCGCCATGGCAGCGCGATCATCGCCACCGTCGCCGATGACCGGCCTGTCCGTGCCCGGCAGCATGGCCAACCCCACGCACCTTCGTCCTCACAATCCCTCATCGATTCTCCGATTTGACCGATCCCAGCCGAACAACTCACGGTGAGAAGACCTTCCGGCATCGACTCGACGGCCGCGAGGAAAGTTTACATCGATTGACTCAAACTGGCAGTCGTAGGGCACTCTTTGCCGTGCTCCCGTACAACGACTTCAGGCACCACGAAACCTCCTCGGAAACCACCCCACCGACGCCTGCCATGCCCGGTGACCGTCATCTTGCCTGGCCTCACCATGTCGCGGAATTACTTTTGTTTTTATTTCTTTTTCCTTCATCGTTTTCACCGACTTCGGATCCAGGAGGGGAGCCCTGTTGCGTCACACGAGTGTATGATTTTGAAGTGCGCCTTTCAACACTTTCATGTCTTTCAATTCCTTGATCTCCTTGATGTGCGTATCACCCTGACGCATAGCACACGCTTGCAAATGGTATAAAGGGAGCTGTCGCGGGACAGAGAGATTGGGCGAACCACGGGGCAGAATAATCTCCGACTCATCTCGGACTCAGACCCAGACAGACGCACCGCTCGCAAAGACCCGCTCAGCATCGCACGGAGTTTCACAGCACGACTTGCTCGACTCTACTCCACGATCAAGCTCTGCGCATCATCTGCCTAGAAGATCTGACAACGAACCTACTTACAAATAAAGAGAAACATCAAACTCTTTAATGGCACCAAAGGGGGGAGTTTGCGAGTCATTTAGCCTCCGAGCCTCTTCAACATTTTGAATGTATTTTGACTTACGACCATTTTGACTTGACTTACTTTGGTTGGAACGGAACTCGGTCGTAAGTCGGATGTTACCTGTACTACATTTTCCTTTTTTTTATATTTATAGTGTGATTGACTTGTGACCTCTTGCTTAAAATCAGTTGCCCTGCAATCCTAATGACTATCAGCAGTCAAGTATATAAGTATATGCATAAAGATGTCAAATTCATAACTTTGCTCTCTCCCCTCTTTAGAATGTGTAAACGCCACAGTGGCTGATCTGGTCTTCTTGGTGGACGGTTCCGGCAGCATTGGCGTGTTAGATTTCCAGGAGGTCCGAGGGTTTCTCCGGACCGTGGTGTCTAATTTCAACATCGGTCCTGACCGAATCCGCGTGGGTGTGGTTCAATACAACAACGTCCCTCGTCTGGAGTTCCTGTTGCGAGAAAGCATGGATCTGAACTCTCTGCTGGCCAAAATAGATAACATCCCCTTCCGGGGAGGAGGTACAATGACAGGCCTGGCCCTCGACTTCATCCGGACGGATCTCTTCAACCAAAGCGCGGGGAGCCGAGCAGACCAAGGGGTGCCTCAGATCGCCGTGGTCGTCACTGACGGAGCCTCCTTCGACGACGTGGTCCAGCCCGCTCTGCGGCTCAGGCAACACGGGGTCATCGTCTTCGCTATCGGAGTGGGGCAAGCCAATGAGAACGAACTGGTGGCCATCGCTAGCCAACCGTCTGAAAACTTCCAATTCTTGATCGACGACTTCCAATCTCTTCAGATATTGAGCCAAACTGTCATGGAAAATGTATGCATGACCATTATCAACCCCAACCAGACGCTAGGTGAGTCACGGAAGCACATAGAATGGGGAGGGTTACGGGGTCAAGGGTACCTGGTTACAAATTGGGTACACTTCAGGGTGACCCGGTGCTTAGCGCGTCAACCTCACAGTGAGGCGGCCGTGCCTTTAATCCCCAGTCCGGCCTCCTTAGGTGTAGTTTGCATGTCCTCCCCGTCCTGCATGAGTTTTCTCCGGGTAAACTGGATTCCTCCCACATTCCAAAAAAACATTCATAGCAGGCAGATTGAACATTGGAAATATCCATGGGTGTTTTTGTGTGTGTGTTTTTTTGTCTCTGTGCGCCCTGCAATTGTCTGGCAACTGGTTCAGGGTGTCCCTGGGATCGGCTCCAGCACCTCCCATGACCACTGTGATGATTAAGCGGATCAGAAAAAGGAGGCGGCTAAATAACATGTTTTTCTCTTTTATTTGCTTTTCAGTGACCACCCCACCAGGTAAGCCCACACACCCAATATGTACATGACACATTTTAGCACGTCTGGCAGTGAATGAGTTAATGCAAAGGTAATACTTCACATTCAGAGATTAAAGTCAGATAAATAACATTTTGGTGAATAAACAGTTTGGATCAAAAAATGAGGCGGCGAAATAACATGTTTTTCTCTTTTATTTGCTTTTCAGTGACCACCCCACCAGGTAAGCCCACACACCCAATATGTACATTCCTTATTTTATTTATTTACTTGTTTGTTTGTTTATTCCTTATTGACCAAATGCCTTACGTATTCATATATTTATGTATTTATTTATTCGTTTATGTATTTATGTATTCGTTTGTTTATTCACTTATGTATGTACAGTAAAGTCTCGTTATATCGATATCGGATATATCGATAGTCCCGGTTATATCGATACTATTTCTATGCACGCACGGAGAAAATTACATGCAAACAGGGTCGGATATATCGATAGTCCCGGTTATATCGATATTTTTTCGGACTCCCTTGAATATCGATATAACGAGACTTTACTGTATTTATTTGTTTATTCATTTATGTATGTATGTAGTACATAGATAAAGTATCAGTTTAATTGTTTATTAATTCATTTACTCATTTGTCTGTTTGTTTGTGTCTTTGTTTTTATTTATCAGAAATCAGAATCAGAAAACCTTTATTCGTCCAACAATGTGTTATGTATTAATTTATTTATGTATTTGTTTTTTTATTTGTCTCTTTGCTTATTTATTTATTCTTTTTATTCACTTATTTATTCATGTATTTATTCATTTATGTGTTTGTTTGTTTATTTATTTATTTATGAAAGTAGTTATTATCCTTTTATTTATTTATTAAATACTCATTCATTTGTTTGTTTATTTTATGTAATTGTCTATTCACCTGTTTATTTATTTATTTTTTATGTTTGTGTATTAATGTATTCATTTATTCGTTTACTTATTTATTTATGTATTTATTAATGCATTTATTTATTTATTTATTTATTTAGTTAATTTATGAATTTATTTATTTTGTTTGTTTATTATTTAGATTTTTTTTTTGTGTTGTACAATTTTGACTACTGCCACTCAATGGTATTGTTTTGTCTTTTTGTTGGTCGGTGATGAAGACGACACCGTGATTAAAGGAAGAGGTATTTCCTCAAACACATACGCACACAATTCGCGCGCACGCACACAATTCGCGCGCACGCAAACACTTGCCACTTTTAAAACCAGGTTGCAATGCTGTGCATTTACCAGTAGAGGGCAGCAAAACGCTATCTACATATAGTTGCAATTCCCGTTGTCCGGTACTGTGAAAAAAATACGATGACAAGTCTCCCTACAGGAAGGGACACAGAGCTAAAAGTGTTGAGAATAGATATTATTCCTCTTGCTGATATTATTACATTCTGTTTAAAATCAGAATTCAATCGGGTCGGTGTCATCATTGACATCCATGGATAAAATAGCCTTTTTCCATTTAGCTTCTGAATGGAAATTATGTTGTGCTAGAAAGTTGCTAGGTTGTATCGGTGACTTGTTTTTGTATTGTTTTCATATTTCTCAACAGTGTACCTGCATATTAAAGCTCAGGTTAATGTTACCCAGGGAGTTAACGTGGCAGACATCCTCCAACAAGTAAGTAACATGCGATACCTGACACGATCGAGCGTCACCAAAATTGACATTATCGCTGTCGGGATGAATGTTTCCTCTCTCTCTCTCTCATAGTACATCGTCAACGCTACTCGCGATGTCTGTGACGACTGCCAATTTCGCTTTAACACGACGACTGTGACCATCGAGCAGTCACCATGATGGAGGTCCAACCACAGCGACGACATCAGTACACGCATATGTGAACCTTTCACAATAAAAGTGAGAAGCACTCATTTGTTAAAAATTATTATTTGATATGTAAACAACATTGAGCACTTCCTCTTCCTTACGTGTTGACCCGTAGTTCGAAAAGAGGATGAGGCAATTACGTGGTAGGAAGTGGAAGCAGGTCCCCGCAGCCTCGGGGAATGCCACAACCTCTTCAAGCGGATAGTTCAAATTAGACCAGCGCTGTCCGGGTCCTCGCAAACCTTTTGACCTGGCTCATTTAATTGGATGAAGAGCATGTGCAAATGACTTTAGGACCAGGTTTCTTACGCTCGATCAATCTGATTGTATCAAGCAGCCAGTAAGTAAAAGAAAGTATAAGTACTTTCACATTCAATTTTGGGAAATTGGGTTCCACCCCCAAAAAAAAACAACAGAACTAACTGCCAGATTAATTCCTGTTTTATGTTGTTATTGCACAAGAGACCGTGTGTGTGTGTGTGTGTGTGTGTGTGTGTGTGTGTGTGTGTGTGTGTGTGTGTGTGTGTGTGTGTGTGTGTGTGTGTGTGTGTGTGTGTGTGTTTGTTGAATGCGTGTTTAAGCTTTGTGCCAAATGAAAGATGAAACAAAGAGCCACTTTGACGTCTATTTAGCTTGATGCTAACAAGCAATGTATAACACCATAGAGAAGCTAACGTCAAGCATTCATATCGCGATTGGATAACCTATGAAGCTACATAAATGCATTTTTTGAAAAGTGATGTCATTTTCAGTCGACAGCCCCTTGGTTTACCCCCCCCTTTTTTTTTATCGCAATGCTTGGTCTGAGCTGAGAATCAGAATCAGAAAACTTTATTCGTCCCACAATGGGGAAATTTGCAGTCCACAACAGCAATTCGAAAGGGGAGGGGTGAAAGGATAGAAAAACAAGATATTCTAAACATTGTAAAATAAAAACGTGAAAGGATAGTAGAACAATATATTCTAAACATAGTAAAATAAAAATGTCAGCAGACTGAGCTGTATACTGTAAATGTGCAAAACCGTTTCATAAAAAAACTACATCGGGCAAGTATCAAGAAAGGTATATTGAAAAAGTGAAACAAAATGTTATCCCGATTTTTAATTGAAAATTAGGGGTGTGCGTTATACTCGAATAAATACGGTAAGAAAATATTGTATGAAATTAAACCTACTTTTAAGTCCAACCAACGTCACCGCACATCAAGTTGAGTCTATATCACTGCTTGTGTGTGTGTGTGTGTGTGTGTGTGTGTGTGTGTGTGTGTGTGTGTGTTCGTGTGTGTGTGCGCGCGTGTTATTGATCCTGATTGGGCCTCACGGGAGGAGATTCCAGCCTGCCGTTGACCCACAGTTCTCCATGTTTCCACCCTTCCTTGCGATCATCAGAGGCAGCTGTCTATTCTTGCCAGCAGGCCGGCTCGCGTGACATTTCTGATTGTTACATGTAAAAAGGGGGAGAGTGGGGGGTTGGGGAGACATTTTTGCGAAATCACAAGCAGGTCTTGGCCGAGGTGGTCAGCCATGATGATTTGGGGCGAGGGGCTTGGTTACTGTCAAAATATTATCACATGTCCACTCTTAAGAACAGTGGTTTTCAAATAGGGGCCTGCAAAACATATTTTTGCACCCAAAAAAACAATATGTATGTATTGCATTATATTTTGGGCAGCCGCCCTCATTTCAAGCTCATGTAACTCCAGACCCATATAATTTAGGAATTAACTCTTTTTTTTCTGATACATTTTAGAATGGGGAATTAACTCATTCACTGCCATTCACGAATCTATCCGGGAATTGAAGATATGACGTAGAGTGCCATTTCCGAATTTGTTCGGGTTTAATTTTTTTTGTCCATTTTTGGGTATCGATAGAGCACTGGCCTCTGGCATTTTTTTCCTCTTCCACAACGAGGCAGCATTTCTCTTTTTTCCATGTTAAACAATAATGAAACAGTAGTGAAATGTAAATTTCTCCACTGTGAGACTAATAAAGGCATATCCAATCCAATCCAATCCAATAATAATCATAATACATTTCATTTATAAGCGCCTCTCAAAACTCTCAAGGTCACTACAGTAGGCGCTTATCAATTAAATGTATTATAATTATTATTATGATGATTATTATTATTATTAATTGAGTGAATGCTGGCGCGTGTGCCTGCCGCTGCTCACCCACAGAAAAACTTATCCTGTGACTGTAAAGTGACCTTGAGAGTTTTGAAATGTGCTTATAAATGAAATGTATTATTATTATTATTATTATTATTATTATTATTATTATTATTATTACAGTTACAGGATAAGTTTTTCTGTGGGTGAGGAGCGGCAGCCACATGCGCTACCGTTCACTCAACCCGGAATTAACTCAAATAGATAGAAAGCTAACTAGCTAGCTAATAAGTAGCTAGCTTGATAGCTAGCTTGCTAGATAGCTAATAATTTATTTCATAATCCCACTACTATTATTTATTGTCCGTGTATCCTTTTTGCAAGAAGAGAAAATAGCAAAAAAGATTCCGTAAAAATAAATTGTAAAACCTTCAAAAAATAGAGAATGCAACTCAAGGGGTTGTGGTCTCCAAAAAAATATTTTCTACAACAATTTACAAATATCACTAGAAAGGAGGAATTGGATTGGATTTGGCACTTTTTTCCAGCTTCAGCTGTTATTAAAGCGCTATTTAAACCAATATGTATGTATTGCATTGTATTTTGGACAGCCGCCCTCATTTCAAGGTCAGATAACTCCAGACCCATATCAATTAGGAATTAACTTTTTTTTTTTTTTTTTTTGAAGAAAGAACAAAGTCTGTGGTTTCTTAGGCTGAATTGACTGTTTATGTAGTCCTAAAACTCAATATTCTGTGGGTCCTGCCATTTGAGTGAAAATGACAAAAACCCTGGCACTGAATGAGTTAAAAAAAAGCCACATATTTTTTTTATTTTTGCCGTTATTTTATTTTTTAACCAACTGCAACCTTCAACTGTTATAGTCTAAATTTACTTAGGCTGTATTGAATGTTTATGTAGTGCTACAACAAAAAAAAATTTAAGTGAGTCTACAATCAACATTCCACCCCGACATTGTAATTCAAAGCATTTGCTGCCTTTCTTTCCCATTGGAAAGATTTCTTTTTCAACTCCATTGTCCACTTTTTCTTCACTTTCAATTCGAGTGCTTGAAGGCGCATCAACTCGTGGATTGTTGTCACCTCCGGTCAAGTAGTCTACTCATTTCAAAGAGGGCCGGGGTCAAAGGTTAAGTTGTCTCCAGTGTGTTGCTGCTTGACTGACACAGCATCCCAAAGCTTTCCTTGTGCACTTTTTTTTGGGTCATTGTATGTTTAAGTTTAGCACTTCTTGGGAAAAAAAGTGGAATGAAGAAAAAAAAAGAACGGCACTCAATGCAGTGCAATTCTTAGTTCAATTAGATCCTTCATTTTAAAACGCCACGGTTTAAAATCTTTTGCCTTTATTTTGAAATTTAAAATTGATCCATTTTCATGCGGAGATATTAAAAGTGATACATGCCATTTGGCTAATATCTGATTATTTTATTTTTCTTTTTTTTTAACTCCACGGTTTGTAACCTTTTGCTTTTATTGTGAAATTAAGATATCCATTTTTATGCAGGGAAATTACAAGTGTTAGGTGCAATTTAATAATAAGGCTAATATTTTTTTTTCATTTCAATTAGATCCTTCTTTTAAAAACTCCACGGTTTATAACCTTTTGCTTTTATTTTGAAATTAAGATATCCATTTTTTTATGGGTGTCAATTACAAGTGGTACGTGCAGTTTTGCGATATATATTTTTTTCATTTCAATTAGATCCTTAATTTTAAAACTCCATGGTTTACAATCTTTTGCCTT
The DNA here is from genome assembly GCF_051943395.1 of Hippocampus bargibanti. Classification (NCBI taxonomy): domain Eukaryota; kingdom Metazoa; phylum Chordata; class Actinopteri; order Syngnathiformes; family Syngnathidae; genus Hippocampus; species Hippocampus bargibanti. The sequence goes on along the minus strand of NC_142744.1, from coordinate 4,493,599 downwards.
TATTTTGAAATTAGAATTCATCCATTTTTATGCGGAGAAATTACGTCATACATGCAGTTTGGCTAATATCAGATATTTGTATTTTTTCATTTTAATGAGATCCTTCATTTTAAATCTTCACAGTTCACAACGTTTTGCCTTTATTTTGAAATTAAGATTCATCCATTTGAATGCAGTGAAATTAAAAGTGATCCGTGCTGTTTGGCTAATATATATTTTGTTTCATTTCAATAAGATCCTTCATTTTAAATCTCCACAGTTTACAAACTTTTGCCTTTATTTTGAAATTGAGATTTATCAATTTTTAAGCAGGGAAATAAAGTAATCCGTACTGTTTGGCTAATATCGGATTTTGTGTTCATTTTTTGGAGTTCTAATCAACTCCAGTCATGAACAAAAATACATGAAATCACTTATGAAATGAAATTAAGAAAATAAAATGTCAACAAATACATTTAAAATATACAGTGATACCTCTGTTTTCGACCATAATCCCTTTCAGAAACCTGTTCGAAAACCGATTTGTTCAAAAACCGAAATAGCACTTTCCATTCAAATCAATGTAAACAATCTTAATCCGTTCAGTCTAGAAAACAACTTTTTATCTATTTCACAGCATAAACCGGATAAAAACTTAATAATAGAGCAGGTCATGTGTAAAATTCCATAAAAACAAACTAATGTTTTATTTTCACCAATTTTTAACATCAACATTAAGATCTGTATAAAAAAACTCTATTTGTCTGCCACGGAGCGTTTTGGCACCTATTCCAGCTGTCTTTGGGCAATCACAGGGCAAACTAACTTTTCAAACCATCCTCTGCTTGCTTTAAAATCATACTATTCAGGAGATCTTAACCAAATATGTCTGCATTTTTGCAAAAATAAAACAACAATATTAATGTGTCGGTCAGGAAGTGACATATAAGGAAGCGGAGGGTAGTCGAGTGATGCATTCAGATGCACTCAGTTTGGTTGAGAACCGAATTTCGGTTGTATACCGGGGCATAAAAAATATGACATTTTTGGTTGAAAACCGAATGGGATGAGAACCGAGACGTTCAAAAACAGGTTTGACTGTAATTGCATTGTATATATGTTGTTGTACAGTAAAGTCTCGTTATATCGATATTCAAGGGAGTCCGAAAAAATATCGATATAACCGGGACTATCGATATATCCGACCCTGTTTGCATGTAATTTTCTCCGTGCGTGCATAGAAATAGTATCGATATAACCGGGACTATCGATATATCCGATATCGATATAACGAGACTTTACTGTATTATATGGATGAATGTGTGTGTATGTGTGAGGCGGCTTTGAAATGAAATAATACATTTCAAACTATGACAAAAGTTTGAAATATGTATAATCTTATTCTAAAAAAAAAATGCATCTTGAACTTGAAATTCCCAGTTGGAACATTTCAATGCACTAAAACAAAATATCTTAAAACAACACATTCATTCCCTGCATGTATTCCCACACTTGCAGACTGAATCATTTGACACATGAATGACGCTAACAGCTGCACACCTGATCCCTCAATCCCCCACATAAGAAGGGGGAAAAAAATAACGGACAGTGATAAAAACTCAACAGGGATATCTGCAAGCCTTTTGTGGTGGTGCTTTAGCGATGTTTCCTTCTTTTTTTTTTAGTTTTCGTGTGGGTGGGAGCGGAGGAGGAAGAGAACAAGAGTCTCTTAACCTCATGCAGTTCATGTCAGTGACTGATGTCCAAGTGTGTCTGTGAGTCAGTGGGCGCCCAGGTGATTTACAGCGCTTCTGCTTTTGTCATCAAGGGGGTCCAAAGGAGCCCCTCGAGAGAAGGAATTTGTCCAAAAGGAGTGATTATGAAATGGGATATATTTATGATTTACTGCTCCAAGAGGGTGCACCAGTTGAGCACTTCACAGACACATTGTGATCGCTGTCAAGAAAAATACTGCAGGAGATAAATTCTTGCTCGAATAGCATAGTCGCTTTCAGTCCATCCATTTTTTTTTGACCTCCTTTATTTTCACGAGGATCGCCGGGCGTGCTGGAGCCTACCCCAGCTGTCATCGGCTGGGGACACCCTGAACTGGTTGCCAGCCATGCGCAGGATGAACTGAAATTCGAGCTTGCATTCACACCTGGAGACTATTTAGAGTGCTTCATTATCCTGATATGCATGTATTTGGAATGTGGGAGGAAGCAGGAGTACCTGGAGAAAACCCACGCAAGCCCCGGGAGAATACGCTAAGTCGACATAGGGTGGCAAAAGTGAGACTTGCGCTCTACCACTGCGTTCGACCACTGAGCGACATCCCCATTTAATGACCAAAATCTCTTGGTGCCTGGTATTCCTTGTACAGTAAGGCGTTTTTAGCCAAAAAAACGACCACTTATAGTAAGGCATTTTTAGCCGAAAAATAGGATCATGTATAGTAAGCCGTTTTTAGCCAAAAAACGACCATGTATAGTAAAGTATTTTTAGCCGCAAAAAACAACCTTGTACAGACAGACATTTTTTGCCGAAAAAAACGACCATAAATAGTAAGGCGTTTTTAACCAAAAAAAAAACGACCATGTATACTAAGGCGTTTTTAACCGAAAAAAAAAACGACCATGTATACTAAGGCGTTTTTAACCGAAAAATGGCCATGTATAGTAAGCCATTTTTAATTAAAAAAAAAAAAACCCGACCATGTATAGTAAGGCGTTTTTAACCGAAAAAAATTAGCATGTATAGTAAGGTGTTTTTAACTGAAAAAAATGCCCATGTATAGTAAAGCGTTTTTAACAGAAAAAAAAAACGACCATATACAGTAAGGCGTTTTTGGCATGAAATAACGACCAGCGTTTTTAAACGAAAAAAAACAACCATGTATATATAGTAAGGTGTTTTTAGCCGAAAAATGACCATGTATAGAAAGGCGTTTTTAACCGAAAAAAAACGACCATGTATAGTCAGGCGTTTTAAGCCGAAAAAAACGACCATGTATAGCAAGCCGTTTTTCGCACCAAAAACCACGATGTATAGGAAGGTGTTTTTAGCCGAAAAAAACGACCATGTGTAGTAAGGCGTTTTTAGACAAAAAAACGACCATGTATAGTAAGGCGTTTTTAGCACAAAAACGACCATGTATAGTAAGCCGTTTTTAACCGAAAAAAAACGACCATATACAGTAAGGTGTTTTTGGATGAAAAAAACAACCATATATTGTAAGGCGTTTTAAGATGAAAAAAACCACCATGTATCGTGAGCCGTTTTTAACCGAAAAAAAAAACCACCATATACAGTAAGGCGTTTTTGTCACGAATATAACCACCAGCGTTTTTAAATGAAAAAAACGACCATGTATAGTAAGGCGTTTTTAGCCGGAGAAAAACGACCATGCATAGCAAGGTGTACCATGGGGATTTAGCTCACTGGTAAAGTGCATGCTGAGCATGGGTGCAGTCTTGGGTTCAAACCCCAGAATCTCCACTTTGGCTGTTTGAAAATCTCCCCCTTGTGGGACAATATAGTGCTTTCTAATTCTTATAAAAAACACCATGTATAGGAAGGTGTTTTGAACCGGAAAAAAGACCATCTAGAGCAAGGCTAAAATTGATAGTGCGATGATCAGATTAGAAGTAATCAGATTACTCTAATTTGATTACATGTAATCAGATTACTGTGATCTAATCAGTACTCTGATGACAGTAATCTAATTACTTGTAATTAAATTGCAAGTAAAGGGCAATTACAAGGCGTTTTTGACTGAATAAAATGGTCCATGGCGTTTGAACAAAAAAAAACGACTCTGTGTATATAGTGAAGATAATAGTAGTCAGAATACACATAATGAGATTACATGTAATCTGATTACAGCAATCCGATTACAAGTAATCAGATTACACGTGATCGAATTACTGTAATCCGATTACATGTAATGAGTAGATCAATTTGATTAAAAGTAATCAGATTACTGTAATCGGTTACCAGTAATCAGATTACAAGTAAACACCATGTATAGAAAGCGTTTATAGCCGGGAAAAAAACCATGTATAATAAAGCGTTTTTAGCCGAAAAAATATATAGTAAGGATAATAGTGATCCGATTACAAGTAATCAGATTACATGTAATCAGTTTACATGTAATCCGATTACAAGTAATCAGATTATATGTAATCAATTTACTAGTAATCCGATTATTTGTAATCTGATTACTTGTAATCTGATTACAAGTAATTAGATTACTTGTAATCCGATTACTTGTAATCAGATTAGATTACAAGTAATCAGATTGCTGTAATCATATTACAAGTAATCAGATTACTGTAATATGGTTACAAGTAATTAGATTACAAGTAAACACCATGGAAAGAAAGTGTTTTTATCTGAAAAAAAACGTGCATGTATAGTAAGGCGTTTTTAGCCGAAAAAAAGACCATGTATAGTAAAGTGTCTTTAGCAGAAAAAAACACCAAATATATAGTAAGGATAATAGTAATCAGATTAGTAGTAAATAGATTACAAGTAACAGATTACTAGTAATCAGATTACTAGTAATTTTATTATCAGATTACTGATTACTTGTAATCCGATTGCAAGTAATCAAATTACATGTAATCTGATTACTTGTAACCAGATTATAGTAATCTAATTACTTGTAGTCTAGTAATCAGGTTACAGGTAATCAGATTACAAGTAATTGGATTATTTGTAATTTGATTACTAGACTACATGTAATCAGATTACTGTAATCTGGTTACAAGTAATCAGATTACAAGTAGACACCATGTATAGAATGCATTTTTAGTTGAAAAAAACGACCATGTATAGTAAGGTGTCTTTAGCAGAAAAAAACACCAAATATATAGTAGGATAATAGTAATCAGATTACTAGTAATCAAATTACAAGTAATCGGATTACTGGTAATCAGATTACTAGTAAACGGATTACTGTAATCTGATTACTGTAATCTAATTACTTGTAATCTGATTACCAGATTACAAGTAATCAGATTACTGTAAACACCATGTATAGAAAGCATTTTAGCTGAAAAAAGGCCATGTATAGTAAGGCGTCTATCAGAAAAAAACAACGATTTATAGTAAAGTGTTTTTAGCAGAAAAAAAACACCAATATATAGTAAGGATAATAGTAATCAGATTACTAGAAATCAGATTACAAGTAATCTGATTACTAGTAATCAGATTACATGTAATCAGATTACTCGTAATTAGATTACTAGTAATTTCATTATTATCAGATTACTTGTAATCAGATTACTAATTGTAATCAGATTACCTGTAATCCGATTACTAATTGTAATCATATTACAAGTAATCAGATTACTAGTAATCAGATAACTAGTGAACAGATTACTGTAATCGGATTACAAGTAATCTAATTACTTGTAATCAGATTACTAGATTACAAGTAATCAGATTACTATAATATGGTAAATAAACATCATGTATAGAAAGCATTTTAGCGGAAAAAAACGACCATGTATAGTCAGGTGTCTAGCAGAGAAAAAACACATTTATGGTGAGGATATAGTAATCACATTACAAGTAATTACAAGTAATTACATGTAATCCAATCACTTGTAATCTGATTACATGTAATTTGATTACTTGTAATCAGATTACAATTAGTAATCTGATTGTAATCAGATTACCTGTAATCCGATTACTAATTGTAATCATATTACAAGTAATCAGATTACTAGTAATCAGATAACTAGTGAACAGATTACTGTAATCGGATCACAAGTAATCTAATTACTTGTAATCAGATTACTAGATTACAAGTAATCAGATTACTATAATATGGTAAATAAACACCATGTATAGAAAGCATTTTAGCGGAAAAAAACGACCATGTATAGTCAGGTGTCTAGCAGAGAAAAAACAATTACAATTAGTAATCTGATTACTTGTAATGTGATTACAAGTAAAGCATTTTAGCAGAAAAAACACCAAATTTATAAGGATATAGTAATCAGATTACTTGTAATCAGATTACTTGCAATCTGATTACTAATTGTAATCAGATTACTTGTGATCAGATTACTAATTGTAATCAGATTACAAGTAATCGTATTACTAGTAATCAGATTATTTGTAATTTGATTACTTGTAATCCGATTACAATTAGTAATCGGATTACAATTAGTAATCGGATTACAATTAATCAACATTCTGATAATAAAATTACTAGTAATCTGATTACTTTTAATCTGATTAATTGTAATCTGATTACAAATAAAAGCATTTTAGCAGAAAAAAACGACCATGTAAAGTATAGTAAAGTGTCTAGCAGAAAAAAAACACCAAATTTATAGTAAAATATAGTAATCAGATTACTTGTAATCTGATTAATTGTAATCTGTTTACTGGTAATCTGATTACTTGTAATATGATTACTTCTAATCTGATTACAAGTAATCAATATTCTGATGATAATAAAATTACTAGTAATCTCATTACTTGTAATCTGATTACTAGTACAAGTAATCATATTACTAGTAATCTGATTACTGGTAATCTGATTACTTGTAATATGATTACTTCTAATCTGATTACAAGTAATCAATGAAATGATTACTAGTAATCTGATTACAAGTAATCAGATTACTGTAATCAGATTACAAGTGATCCGATTACAAGTGATTAGATTACAAGTAATCAATTTACAAGTAATCGGACAACTGGTAATCAGATTACTAGTAAACGGATTACTGTAATATAGTTACAAGTAATCTAATTACTTGTAATCTGATTACTATATTACAAGTAATCAGATTACTGTAATAGTGTGGTAATAAATTTACAAGTAAACACTATGTATAGAAAGCGTTTTTAGCTTCAGCAGAAAAAGCCACCAAATACAGTAAAGTCTCGTTATATCGATATTCATGGGAGTCCGAAAAAATATCGATATAACCGGGACTATCGATATATCCGACCCTGTTTGCATGTAATTTTCTCCGTGCGTGCATAGAAATAGTATCGATATAACCGGGACTATCGATATATCCGATATCGATATAACGAGACTTTACTGTATATAGTAAGGATAAAAGTAATCAGATTACTACTTGTCAGATTACTAGTAATCCGATTACTTGTAATCTGATTACTTGGAAAACGTCTTATTATACATTGCAATTTTTTTCGGCTCAAAAAGCCTTACTATACATGGTTGTTGTTTTTTAGCTATAAACGCCTTACTATACATGGTTGTATTTTTCTTCTAAAAACACCTACATGGTCATTTTTTTCTGCTAAAAACGCCTTACTATACATGGTCTTTTTTTTCAGCTAAAAACGCCTTACTATAAACGGTTGTTCTTTTCGGCTAAAAACATCTTATACATGATCATTTTTTCGGCTCAAAAAGCCTTACTATATATATTGTCCTTTTTTTAAGCTAAAAATGGCTTACTATACATGGTCGTTTTTTTCCAGCTAAAAACACTTTACTATAGTAAAAACAGATTATTACACATGGTCATTTTTTTCAGCTAAAAACGTCTTACTATACATGGTGGCCGTTTTTTTTTTTTTTTAGCTAAAAACGCCTGACTATACATGGTCATTCTTTTAGGCTAAAAACGCCTTATTGTACATGGTCTTTTTTTCAGCTAAAAACGCCTTACTATATATACATAGTCGTTTTTTTTCCACTATACATGTTCTTTTTTTATGTGGCTAAAAACGCCTTACTATATATGGTCCTTTTTTTCAGCTAAAAACGGCTTACTTTACATGGTCATTTTTTTTTCGGTTAAAAATACCTTACTGTACATAGTCTTTTTGCTTTTTTTTAGCCTTACTATAAATGGTCGTGTTTTTCGGCTAAAAAAGCCTTTCTATACATGGTCGTTTTTTTCGGCTAAAAACGCTTTACTATACATGGTTATTCTTTTGAGCTAAAAACAGCTTATTATACATGGTCATTTTTTTCAGCTCAAAACGCCTTACTCTACATGGTCGTTTTTTTCAGCTAAAAGCGCTTTACTATACATGGTCGTTTTTTTGGCTAAACATATACATACATATATATGTATTGCATTGTAACCCTTTTTGCCGAAAGACGACTAATATCATTACAGTACAATGCTACATTTCGTCATTAAAAACACCGAATATTGTCAGCCATGTTTTGGAGGGAGACCGGAAAGGATAATTGGCATTTCCATTCAATTTAATTGAGAAACATGATCACTGCTTTGACATAAATACTTCAATAATTTTCTTTCTTTTCTTAAATTAAATTAAAGCCATGTCTCAAAGCACCAGAATGGTAGGGGCACAAACGATAAACCTGCGATAAAGGGGTGAGATATAGAATATCCATTCCTTAACTCCTGAAGTATTTTTGTTTTAATATTGTTTATTATAAATAGTAAATAGCGTTGTATCGTACACAACAAGTCTTCAAACAAAATCATTTTTAAGTCAAATAAGTATGATACAAAACGATTTAGGAAGAAGAGGGCGGGGTTGCGGGGCGTGAATATGCTCAATAAACATTATTTTTAAGACTTACATATACATTTGCGATGATGTCATTACAGAAGATACAGATCCACTGAGAAAAAATAAAAAATAAATAAGGAACGGAACAAAAATCAAGAAATGAACCGTCAAATGTGTTCACCTGTTGCAAATTTTCTTTTTTTTGGGAGGGGGGGGTTTGAAATTCTGAGTCTGAACAAGTTTGCCCTGTTGGTTATGCACATAACCCAAATTGAATGACAGTTAAAAACAAAATACAGTGATACCTTGGCTTACGAAATTAATTGGTTCCCAGACAGAGTGTGTAAGGTGAAAAGTGTGTGTCCCAAAAATTAATTTCCCATAGGAAACCATTAAAATGAGAATAATCCGTTCCCAGGTCCCCATAAAACATAATTTTCTACTTTCTAATTTTCTAAGCCTTAAAACTACACATAATATACCTTATGTGACGTATAATAAATGTGCTAACGTATTCTAATCAAAGAAATAAACTATACTGTATAATAAAGTTGTATTATTTACCTTTTTAATGGTCGTTGAGATGGCTTGTGCGGGTTGTTTGTGGAGCTTGATTGATGGGATCATTTAACCTTGCAGTCTACACTCTGCCTTTGAACTATCAAAGTTAAAACTCTCTCACTGTCGTCTGCCTTTCTTTTTAATATTTAAACCACCTCCTCTGATTGCTGCGTCCTTGACCAATCACGTGGCTTTAACCAAAGACTGGGGGTGGGGAATAGAGGACCAAAACAGTCGGTTGCCATTTTGCTGTTAGAACGGGATTGTTCACGAACGACACATCACTCATTGAGGCAGTTCCGTGTACGAAAAAAGTTCGTATGCCAAGGTAAAGTTTGTATGCCAAGGTAAAATTTAACGTTCATAAACCTAAACGTCCGTAAGCCAAGGGGTTCATGAACCGAGGTATCAAAAAATTAAATAAAATATAATAACAGGAGCGTAACTTGTAGAACACTTCGGAGTGCATTGTAGTTTGCGTTCTTTTATGAGGTATGAAGGTATTGCACTTTCTTTGGGATTTTTCCACGGATGTGTAAAAATGGTCTTCAATGAAAAACCACATCAGGGTAGATTTATGTCTTTTCCATCGTGTTCAACCTTGGCAATGAACATCTGGCCTTTTTTTTGGGGATGAGGGAAAAAGAAAAAAAATCAATCCTTGGTCAACTTGGTCCCAGAAAGCAAAAATAAAATGCTTGGTTTAAAAAAAAAAAGGTCTGAATAAGGCATTTAGATGAGATTCTATTGACCAATCAAAATGTCAGGCTCCATCATTTGTTTTGGTAGCCCCAAGTATTATTTTAGTATCTCTTCCAAAGTTTTGACAATGCACCACGTGGTGGAAAGGGGTCGAATGACAGCCTTGCAAAAAAAAGCAAATACAGAATCTTGAAAGTATTAAGAATGCAACAAATGCCCCCCCACCCCACCCCCCAAACCGCACCCCCAATCCCGCTTTTCCTTCTTCTCTCCAAGTATGAACACGCAGGGTCGGTCCTTGGCGAACGACGAGATGTATGAGGTAACTGGAGAGGCTGCACCTTTGGTCCTAATTATCCCCCCCCCCCCCCGCTCCTTCGCCATTCGTACGTCCTGAATCAGAGTCATGAAACCCCTCCACCAGCGCCACTGGCATCTCGTTGGTAAAAGCAGCGGTTGGGGGTGTGGGTGGGGGGTTGGGTTGCCTTGGTGGGGGAGGTCAGACTGGCAGTAGAGGAAATCTTCAATGTCGATGAGACGGTGGTTTTAAATAATAAAAGGTACCTAAAGAGGAGAAGGGAAGACAAAGGGTTGGTTATAAAATATGGCCAGTGAATGAAGTTTCCCGTCAAAGTAAACCTAAAACAAAGAGAAATTCACCTTATGTATTCAAAACAACCGCATGATTCAGCAATCGAGCCTGCTAGCTTAATGCTAATGTTTTTTTTTGTTGTTTTGTTTCTCCATTTTCGAAACAATTCACCGCCATTCACGAATTTATTGGGGAATCGAAAACATGACATGGAGCGTCAGTCCCAAATTTGTTCGGGTTTTTGTTACTTGTACGCCGATAAAGCGCTGGCCAGACCTCAGGGAATGTTTTTTTTTCTTTTCCATAAGGGGGGAAGCATTTCCCTATTTTCCCATGTTAGTGCTTTGTTCCACCTTCAGCTGTTTTTAACGCACTATATAAACCAATATGTATGTATTGCATTGTATTTTGGGCAGCCTCCCTCATTTCAAGCTCATATAACTGCAGACTTATATAAATTAGGAATTGACTTTTTTTCTGATGAAACAAGAGAGTCTAAGGTTTTTAACGCTGTATTTAAATGTTTCTGTAGTCCTAAAACTCAATATTGTGTGGGTCCTGGAATTTTGAGTGACAAATTCTACGCGCTAGCAGGCCGGCAACGTGTATGACAATTTTGGCCAGCCAGCTAGCATCTCACTCTCGCACAGCAATCCACCGTGTGATGGCACCAGAGGGGGGAAGTTTGTGAGTCATTTAGCCTCTGAGTCTGTATTCAACACTTTGAATGGATTTTGATTTAAGACCATTTTGACTTACGACCATTTTGACTTACGACCGTTTGGTCGTAACGGAAATCGGGCGTAAGTCGGATGTTACCTGTACTTTGGTGTGCCTTATACAGTAAAGTCTCGTTATATCGATATTCAAGGGAGTCCGAAAAAATATCGATATAACCGGGACTATCGATATATCCGACCCTGTTTGCATGTAATTTTCTCCGTGCGTGCATAGAAATAGTATCGATATAACCGGGACTATCGATATATCCGATATCGATATAACGAGACTTTACTGTATATGGAAAAGGTTTGAAAATACACAATCGATTGGGGGTGGACCTTATATTCCGGTGCACCTTATACACTGGAAAATATGGTACACTTGTCCCATTTCCATTTTTGCACGTGTGACCCTGAGCATAGGACAACATTTCAGGAGCAGGTGACAATGGAAAGCGGCGTCCCGCGTTTTGAACAATAAACCTTCAAAAAAAAAAAACAGGTGAAAAGCCACAGGGAGGGATCTCTTCAGACCCCTTTTTCAACCCAACGTGGTTGGTTCGAGCCAAGCCTCCGCCTGGATCGTTCTCGTTCTGCTCCGTTGATCAATAACTAAAATCTGACCTCCTGTTGGACACATGGTTTCAATACGCCACTGCCAAGGGTCATAATCGCCCCCTGTTAAAGAGCCCCTTCCTTAACACACAAAAAGGTACATGCCTCCACCCCCTGCCCCAAAAGCTACATGCGTTTCTCTCCCAGGACGGGCTAAATTAATGAGATCAAGATGTCGCCACTGATGGGGCCAGTCAACATGTGCTAGCGTACCCCACGACGAGCTACACGCTCCCCTCTGTCCTGTCAAACACACTTTTTAGTAAGTGGCTCTTTTCTTTGAGTCGGGCCAACACGGGGGTCATTACATGGATAGGTGAGCCGTACTCGAATCCGATGGGCTAGCTCGTCATTACGGGGGTCATGAAAGGACAGCGAAAGGGAGCCCATAGGACTGCCTTAGCGTCAAGCTACGTGGCTCGTTTTGATGAGCTTAATGTAAACGGAGGTAACCTAGCTAACAATGGATGTTGTACATGTAATCTCAGCGCAGGGCCGCCCCATTTGAGACCTTCATTCATCAGAAGGGTCCGTGTAATTAGCGTGGTTTATGTTAGTCAGAAATCCTAAACCCAATTGAGCTGGAGAAAAATGACAAGCTTGCATAAAAAAAAGAATACAGACTATTTGGAGAAAGGGAATACTGTTCGTTTTTAACAGAAGCTCATTTAGTAAAATCTAAAATGAGTCTAAATCGTTAAATGTGATATTTTCGTAGTGGGCGCAACAACATACAAGTAACATCCGATTTAGGACCGAGTTCCATTCCGACCAAACGGTCGTAAATTAAAATGGTCGTAAGGCGAAATCAATTTTAAAATGTTAAATAGAGACTCGGAGGCTAAATGACTCGCAAACTCTGGTGCCATCACACGGTCAGTTGCTATGCGAGACTTTTTAACCTGTCACATCTGCTGGCCGAAAAATACAGTAAAGTCTCGTTATATCGATATTCTCGGGAGTCTGAAAAAATATCGATATAACCGGGACTATCGATATATCCGACCCTGTTTGCATGTAATTTTCTCCGTGCGTGCATAGAAATAGTATCGATATAACCGGGACTATCGATATATCCGATATCGATATAACGAGACTTTACTGTATCTGAATCACAGACTGATGTAAAGTAAAGTTATTCTCCATAAAATGGATTTCGGGAACCAATTTGGTGCATTTACATGATTTCCTATGGGAAATAGTTATTTGGATTTCAATTTTTTTTCATGATATAAACAAAAATGATGGATTTCAGGCCTACCTTGCTCTGACTGTATTGTCCATACTGGTACGATGGATGGTGGTCGACGGCGTAGGCTGGCGAGGTGTAGGAAGACGGGCAGTAAGACTGAGTGCTCGGCAGGGTGGGCATGCCGGTCAGACCCGGTAAAGCCTCCAACCGTTGGGAGCCGTGACAGCTAGCAGCCATGCCGGCGTTAGGCTCCAAGCCTCCGGTCAGAGGGGAAATAGCAAAGTCACTCTGGGGCTGATGAGGCACTCCGCTCGGGTTCAAAAGGCCCATCACCTGCGGGGAGAGAGAGAATGGGAAAAAAGGAAGTTTGGGAAGACAGATGAAAAGTCAGTCGATCAAGTCGACTCAGGTGGGCTCCGAGATGTAGAGGTGCAGTCATTGTTCATTGTCAGACCCCACTGGCGTAACCTCATACATGTGGTTTCTTTTTATTCTGCTTTACTGACAAGGGCGTTGATGGCTTTTGCTTACTGGAGGGAAGGAAGCTTTCATTAGATCTTCATTGCCTTCAACTTTTTTTTTTTTTGGTGTTTTCTTTTATTGCTTTGAATGGAGCAGATATGGATTGTTTTTCAGCATTTTTGGCCACAACGTTCATCAAGGAGGAGACTGTGCTGAGCTGTTGCGCCTAATCGGCAGCACCAATATGCCAGCACTGTTTTTGATTGGGAGGAATGTCTGTGCCATTTTGTTTTTGACTGTCATCACTGGACAGACAGCACTGGGGCGATTGTGCTTTTTTTAATTATAATAATAATACATTTTATTTACAAGCGCCTTTCAAAACTCTGAAGGACACTTTAGTCACGATATTTTTTCTGCGGGTGAGCAGCGGCAGCCACTCAAACCGTACTATATAATTACAGTAAAGTCTCGTTATATCGATATTCAAGGGAGTCCGAAAAAATATCGATATAACCGGGACTATCGATATATCCGACCCTGTTTGCATGTAATTTTCTCCGTGCGTGCATAGAAATAGTATCGATATAACCGGGACTATCGATATATCCGATATCGATATAACGAGACTTTACTGTATATATTAATATAATAATAAATAAGAAATATATATATTTGGCTCTGATAATGGTATATTTTTGCCATTCTGACAGCAAGGATTTGTGGCCCATTTTGGCATAATGGGACAAACCAATTAAAACTTTTACTTCGCTGTTTTTTGCGCAATTTCAAATCAGCAATTTCACAGGAAAGGTCGGTGCGGTTGGACAGTCTGCAGCTGGATGGATGCATGACTTGAGGAGCCCGCGGTGAGAATAAAGGAGAGTCAACGCCGATGCATATGTGGATTTGTCGCGGCTTGGAATTGAAGCGGATTTATGTGGGACAGGAGATGTGAGACAATCTCTTTTCGTCAATGGATGCTAGAGCGTCGTGTTTGCTTTCAACATTTAGCTTGTAGCTGACGGGCACATTTCACTATGACATCCCTGATCCATTGGGGAAAAGGACGCTTTGATCTTTCATCCAGAACTGCTTCATACAACAAAGTGCAGAAAGTGCTGAAGGTTGAATGACTATTTGTGTTGTCATATATTGTTTTTTTTTTTTGTTATTTTGACTTCAAGATGTCACCGCGAGAGTGGCTGTCTTTACAACAGCACCTGTATTTTGTTTTTCAACCTCTTCCTTTCCTTTCCTCTTCCCTCCTGCTGCAAAATGTACATTTCTCCACGGCATGACCAATAAATGCGAATCCAATCCAACTAGACTGTCAACACACGTGCCGCGATGAACGATGCCATGAAACGTGGTTTGCTTCTAAACCACAGGTGTCAAAGTCAAGGTTCGGGGGCCAAATCTGGCCCACCACATCATTTTATTCGGCCCGCGAAAGTTGGTATATATATAAATATATATATAACATGTATATATGGTATATATATATATATATATATATATATATATATATATATATATATAAAACAAATATGTTTTTGTGTAATTTACCACTGCTAAAAAAAATTAAAAAACAACTAAACACTCACCAAAGACGAATCACAACACAAACTCTAAATTCCACTTTTTTTTGCAGAAGTCCTTAAGCAATTCTGACTTCATCCAGTCAAACATTTGCATCAAACAATTGAAAAAATATGCACTTTTTGCAACTTTGAAGTGTCCCAAACTTATGTTTATGTCTGCACGGAGACTGGTGCGTCTGTTCTTAAAGAACGCCCTCTTTCAAAATCCCTTGATGCCCTAAAATCACCGTGTCCTTGTGAGGCCAAGAGGCCAAAAGGGTACGTGGGAACAAGGGGTAGTGTGCATGTGTGTGCGCGTGTGTTGTCGCCAATGCGTCGAACCCGAACCGCTGTTTGTGTGCAAAATTTCGTTGCAGTTTTTGCTCTGATGTCAAGGGCGCAGCGTCGGCGGTGATACATCACGAACAGCTGCGCATAGGTTTGCGTGAGAAACAAAGTCATGAAATTGTCTTTTAAAAGTAAAAAAAAAAAGGGGGCTGGGTGGACATTGAAACGGGTGGACTTGAGAGAGAAAGAGTTACAGTCTGTGTAATGAAAAGAAGAAGAAGAAGAAGAGGTGAGGGGCCTGCGATGGAAAGACAGCAGGAATAATGAATGACTAAGACGTAAAGCAGATTGAGGCAGAAAATGAGGCTTCCCAAACTTAGGGGCCATCTGGCATGTGTGCTCTGATCATGATTGATGACTGATGTATGTGATGTCGACTGTCAGTGGTAAGACCTCACATATTGTCAACTTATGTTAACCCCCGATTCCACCAATAAAGATCTGAGGTTGGAAAAAAGAGTAACATGACCAATCACGTCGCAATATTTTAACGACGGTAACAGAAGAGACGCACTCATCAGGCACGTCAATCAAACAAAAGTGATTTTTTTTTCCCTAATTTGAAATTATGGTGAATTCCGAACATGGGTCGACTAATATTCGTACTGTCTATTATGGGTTGTTTTTTACCCTGTAAGAAATTTTGTTAGCATCACATGTAATGAAATGAGTTTTCATAGATGGATAGATGGATAGATCGATAGCTCAGAATCAGAAAGCCTTTTATATAGCTACCTAGCTAGATAGATAGCTACCAAGCTAGACAGATAGGTACCTAGCTAGATAGATAGCTACCGAGCTAGATAGATAGCTATCGAGCTAGATAAATAGCTACCTAGCTAGATAAATAGCCACCTAGCTAGATAAATCGCTACTTAGCTACCTAGTTAGATAGCTAGATACCTACCTAGCTGGATAGCTACCTAGCTAGATAGATACTGAGCTAGATAGATAGCTACCTAGATAGATAGATAGATAGCAACCTAGCTAGATAGTTACCTAGCTACATAGCTACCTAGATAGATAGCTACCTAGCTAGATACCTAGCTACATAGCTAACTAGATTGATAGCTACTGAGCCAGATAGATAGCTACCTAACTAGATAGATACCTAGCTACATGGCTACTTTTTTGTTGTTGTTTTTTTTGTGTTTTTCCCAAGATGGTGGCGCGTGAACATGCAGCGGCTCCCCTCTTCCGGCAAATTGGCATTTTCATGTTTATTATGGTTGTTAAAGTCATTATAAGCGCCTTGCATGCTGGGTCCAAGAGGACAGTAATTTCATCTGTGCTGTATGTCATGCATATTAGCATATTTGACAATAAAGCTGACTTTGACTTTGCCTAGATAGATAGCTACCTAGCTAGATAGATAGCTACCCATGTGGATAGATAGCTACACAGCTAGATAGATAGTTACCCATCTAGATAGCTACCCAGCTAGATAGATAGATAGTTAGATAGCTAGATAGCTACCTAGTTTGATAGAAAGCTACCTAGCTAGATATATACCTACGTAGCTAGATAGATAGATACCCATCTAGATAGTTAGATAGATAAACGAGAGCTAGATAGCTACCTAGCTAGATAGATAGCTACCTAGCTAGATATATACCTACATAGCTAGATAGATAGATACCCATCTAGATAGTTAGATAGATAAACAGAGAGTGACAGATAGAACGAGAAATAGCAAGCTAGCAAAAAGTGCGGGCTAACCACCACATGAGCCGGCTAGATAAATTCACTGGGTCAAACCACTCACAGCATACACACAAGGGATATGCATACTACATAATATACAATGATCAAAAAAAGCATCATGAAACGATTTAAAAATAATCAAAGTGAATTTTATGTTTTTTTGCCATTAAATCAAGTTAATGCTAATACATAACATCTTGCTAATTCAGCTTGATAAAAAAAATGTATTTAATTATACCAAAGGGTAGAGTGAAATGGATTACATATGTGTGAATAGAAGTTAAAAATTGGTATTTCACCAAATATAATGGAATTATTGATCTCTCACGTAATCATATGTGATAAAATATGATTACAAAATCAAAACATTATAAAGCTGTGCTATGCATTGCTAGAATGCACAAGTTTAATTCTCAAGTGGTCGTATAGGCTTAGGAAATAATACGCGTCTATGAGCTGACATTTCTACAGCAGCCGTTGGTGGTGCGGTGTCTGTTTTGAGGTTGTTCCGGGGATTAGGTCTCAGGGGGGGTGCAAATCCACGCCGCCCGCTTCATTGGTGAGAACGGATTGCTTAGGTATGCACTAGTTCAGAGACCTCGCACCGAAAGAGGAGACTGCTAGCGCTCCGATCGCTGCTACCGGGATATCTCCGATGACTATCTCGCTCATCGAAAGTCAACGTTATCCATATCAGTCCTGATATGACCATATCTGGAGTTAAAGGAACATCTGAATCTCTACAATCTGCTTGTAGAGGAAAAACAAGTCCGGCAGTTCCGATAAGAAAATAAGGATTAAAGAATAAAATGGGTGGAATGCACATTAAAGGCGGAAAAAAAAAATCGGATTTTTGGTAGTTTTGTAATCATGGTCATTGTGACTTGACAGGAGATGTGAGACAATTTGTTTTCGTCAATGGATGCTACAGCTTCGTGTTTGTTTTCAACATTTAGCTTGTAGTAGACGTACACATTCCACCATGACGTCCCCGATCCACTGCTGAAGAGGATGCTTTTATCCACTCTGCTTTCATCTAGAACTGCTCACAAAGAATGAATGAATGAATGAATGAATGAATGAATGAATGCATGAATGAATGAATGAATGCATGAATGAATGAATGAATGAATGATTCTCTGTGTCTTTGTGTTGTCATATTATTTGTTATTTTTTGTTTTTTTTTACTTCAAGATGGCACCGCGAGAGTGGCTGCCTTTCCAGCAGCTCCTGTATTTTGTTTTTCTACTTCTTTCATTTCCTCTTCTTTTCATATCCTTTAAGTCACAGGATATTTTTTTCTGCGTGTGTGGCTGCCACTGCTCACCCGCAGAAAAAATATCCTGGGACTGTAAAGTGTCCTTTCGAGTTTTGAAAGGTGCTTATAAATGAAATGTATTATATTTATTTTCATTCTTCTTCTTCTTCCTATTATTATTATTATTATTATTATTATTATTAAGTTGCTTATTTATTTATTTATTTATTACTGTCTGTTACTTCCGGGTTGAGTGAACGCTGGCGCGTGTGGCTGCCGCTGCTCACCCGCAGAAAAAATATCCTGGGACTGTAAAGTGTCCTTTCGAGTTTTGAAAGGTGCTTATAAATGAAATGTATTATATTTATTTTCATTCTTCTTCTTCCTATTATTATTATTATTATTATTATTATTATTATTATTATTATTATTATTATTATTATTATTAAGTTGCTTATTTATTTATTTATTTATTTATTTATTTTTTACTGTCTGTTACTTCCGGGTTGAGTGAACGCTGGCGCGTGTGGCTGCCGCTACTCACCCGCAGAAAAAATATCCTGTGACTGAAAAGTGTCCTTGAGAGTTTTGAAAGGCGCTTAATAATAGAATAATAATAATAATAATAATAATAATAATAATAATAATAATACACTTCATTTATAAGCACCTTTCAAAACACGAAAGGACACTTTAGAGTCACAGGACAAGTTCTTCCGTGGGTGAGCAGCGGTAGCCACATGCGCAAGCGTTCACCAACCAAGAACTCAAATAGATAGAAAGCAAGCCAGCTAGCTAATAGCTAGCTTGCTTTCTATCTATTTGAGTCACTTCGGGGTGGTACTTTAATTTTATTTTTAATAACATGTGACTGTAAAGTTATTAAAAATAAAATTAAAGTAAAAACATGTGACTGTAAAGTGTGGCGACCACTTGAAGGGAAAAGCCAAAAGGAAAAGAAGAAGATGTGACTGTAAAGTGTCCTTGAGAGTTTTGAAAGGCGCTTATAAATGAAATGTATTATTAATATGATTATTATTGTATTTTATTTCTTATTGTATCTGTTTTTTTCTATGCTTGTCTTCTACTGTAAAGCAGGGGTGTCAAAGTCATTTTTTGCCGCGGGCCACATTGTAGTTATGGTTTCCTCTTGAGGGCCGTTATGAATTTGGGGAACCCATTAGAATGTTTAAATCCCTTCAAATATTACATATAGAGCACACAGCAAATTAATGAATAATTCATTTTCAAATCTGAAGTCAAGAATAATGACTTTTATTGTGGTTGACATCCAAAAATATGAAATTTTGGCTCAGATTTTAGCAATCATCGTGGAATTTAACAAGTTTGATTTGCTTTCGCGGGCCGAAAAAAATGATGTGGCGGGCCGTATTTGGCCCGCGGGCCTTGACTTTGACACCTGTGCTGTAAAGTGTCCTTTAGAGCTTTGAAAGGAAAATAAAATGTATTATTATTATTATTATTATTATTATTATTATTATTATTATTATTATTATTATTATTATTATTATTATTATTATTATTATTATTATCAGCTGTCAAGTCATGTCTGCTTCAAAATAAATCTGTTCCAAAAGAGAGTGTTTTTAAAAAAATGCTAACTCCCCCTTCCACAGATTAAAACTTAAAAAAACATGACTGCAAAGTTCTACGAGTCTTCATTACCTCTCAATGTCATTGAAAGTAATCACCCCTTTGCTCTCTAATTGAACCCAAATGAGCCAATGAATTATTTCCCTAATCTGAAATGGAGTGAGCGATATTGCAATATGCATTCCAACACCTGCAATGAATCGACAAATTAAAAGAAATTAGCCAACAAAGTGATTCATTTCCATAAATTACACACCGCGTTACAAGAGGATAGATGACTTGGTTCCCTTCAATTAAGAAACCCCCCCCCCGTGCACACGTGTGATTGCAATTCCAGACTGACATTCCTGGCACGCCGTATCCATGTAAGACCTTGTGTGAAGAAACTGCCAGCGAAAGGTTAATGCTGAAACCAGCCAGTAGGACACTCAACCTTTGACCTCCTTTATTGGCATACCGGCGCACTTTGTGACCTCACCAATGTATGAATTCACAAGACAGGAGAGTCTATACGTTTTAAGGTGTAATCCGCTTCAAATTCCTTGAGCATGTCAGTTTCCTCACACTGACTATTTTGTCAATATACGCTAACGCGCGTGCGTTGGGTTCAAAACTCATTTGGTGACAACATTCGTTTCAAAGTCGGCCATTTGACCGCGAGCCGCCTACCACTTCCTCACAGCCGTTTGATAGCTAACCCTTGAAGTAAGGGAATACAAACCTGCCTGGAGGCACTTGTTTTTATCTACGCCTGACAGGATGCCTAGATTCTCTCTCATGGGAATTAATACCCAGCATGCATTGCATCTCAGCCCGACCACCCTTTGTGGAGGCCTAAAAGCTCGTTTTCCGCCTGTTAGAGCATCTTCTAGCCCGGTAGGGAGTCACTGATGACTGTGTAATCGCTCATAATTGTCTTTTCAGTTTTGATTTGCGTCATGGCGCCACAGACGGATACGTACGCACTCTGTATCTGGTGACTTCCTCTAAAGACTGACATTTGCCGCATTGGAAATTCATGCAATTCATCCGTGCGAACATAAATGAAATGCAACCTTTCAATAGCAACGTGGATCTCGTCAATGGCAAGGCAATAACGTGAACAAACTGGATGGACTAACCTGAGGTGAGAGGCTGTTGCCGATGGCGGCGGGGTTGACGGGGTTGCCGTGTCCGGTAGGGGCGACGAAGCTGTCCGAGTATCCTGAGAAGCCGTGACGTCCAGAGGAAAGACAGTACGCCGAACCTCCGTCCTGAGCGGCGGTTGATGAATTGAGACCGCTTTGGTGTACAGATGTCGGAGGCAGAGGCTGCGGTCGATGGACTGTGCTGGGCTGTTCGGTTACTATTTGTAAATCGGAAAAGAAAATGAAAATACAAAAAATTACACCAAAAAAGTACTAAAAAAATTACAAAAAAATTAGAAAGAAATTACAAAAAAATTAAAAAAAATATTTTAAAAATAGACAAAATTGCAAAAAATTGCCAAAAAAAACAAAAAATACAAACAATTACAACAAAAATACAGCGAATTGCAAAAAATACAAAGAAATGCAAGAAAATAGAAAAAATACTAAAAATTGCACACAAAAAAAAAAATTGCACTAAACTACAAAGAATTACAAAAAACACTTAGCGCCATACACAAATCTAGTTTAACTCATTAACTGCCAGACCATGTGCAAAAATGTGTCCACTCCAGTGCCAGGGTTTTTGTCATTTTCATTCAAATTACTGGACCCACTGAATATTGAGTCTGAGGACTGCATAAATATTCAATTCAGCGTGAGAAACCTCAGACGTTCTGTTAGTTAATTCCTAAATTATATGGGTCTGTAGTTATCTGAGATTGAAATGGGGGCGACTGTACAAAATACAATATTGGTTTATATAGGGCTTTAACAACACCTGAAGCTGGAACAAAGCGCTAACATGGACGAAAGGGAAATACTGCACGCTGTAGAAGGGAAAAAAACATGGGCAGAGGTCTGACTAGCGCTTTAACGGCACCCCTGCGAGAAAAACCAAAATCCAATCAAATTCAGGAATGGCGCTCCATGTCATATTTCCAATTCGCAAATAAATTCCATAAATGGCAGCGAAAGCGTTAAGGAGGGCAGATTGTGAAAAGTATGATGATTGTTTAGGGTTCAATTCCAGCTCCGGAATTCCCCTATGTTGCAAGTTTGTGGGTTTTCTCCGGGTATTCCGGTTTGCCTCCCATATTCCAATTGTACCTAACAACAGCAATTTCTCCGCCGAGGCTCACCTTGAGCTATTGAAGTGGCAGGATATGGACTCTCGGGCAGCTGATAGGGCTGCAGGCCCGACATGGCTGACGGAGGGAAAGCGCCCGGGATGAGGTGATTGAACGCCATCAGCTGATTGGCTCCCGCTTGCTTCCTCCATCGGGCTCTTCTGTTGCTAAACCACACCTAATAGGAGAATAAAATAGTTTTCAGTGCTGATTGCGACCAAGATTGATGTCTCATTAACCATTGAAATTTATTTTCAGCGGTCAAATGTTGTTTTAAATTGTAATATCTCCATTCACCAATAGATGGCAGACATTTCCTTGTTGCATTTACGTTGGGTTTTACAATGTGAATGGGCCTCGTATTGTTTTGATTAGGAATTACAGTCAAATGTGTTATTATTTCTGTATCTATTATATAGCTAGCTACCTAGCTATCTATTAGCTGTCTGGTTGGTTCGCTAGCTATGTAGCTAGCTATCGTTTAGCTGTCTAGATATCTAGGTAGCTATCTATTAGCGACTGTATCATGTGACTGTAAAGTGACCTTGAGAGTTTTGAAAGGTGCTTATAAATGAATATGGAATTTTATGGAATCTTATGAAAATGAATTTATGTTACTTCCAGGTTGAGTGAACGCTGGCGCATGTGGCTACCACTGCTCACCCATAGAAAAGCCCTCCTTGAATGGTATTTTATTGTATTCAATCGAGCCCTTTGCATTGGGAAAACAAAAGTATGGGATTATTTTCTTACTTGCTTCAAGGTTGTTGTTAGGGTAGGATCATGGATCTATTGCATGTGTTGGAAAATGTATGATCAAAAATGAAATTTTAAGGCCTTGCATTACTCGATGAAAAGGTATCTTCAGCCATCATCTGTACTTCTTTTAAAGTGTCTGAAATTTCGCTCCTCATCCGAGAAGCTTCGTCAGAGAACTAAAATTTGCTGGTTTGGCACCACCACCTCTGGACATTAGGGATATACAATATATATAGGGCTACCAGAGCTACCAGCAACTTTTAGTTTAGCTGACGAAGCTTCTCGGATGAGCAACGAAACGACCCACACCTTCAAAGAAGTACAGATGACGGATGAAGAAACCTTTTCATCAATGGACCACTCTTGCGTGACTGAGAGCTTACACAGTACTGTATGGATACTTGAATTTTGTCCATAATAGGATTACTGTTATATATCTTGGTTAGTCAGTAGATATTCCAGAAGTCAGTTTGGGAGTCAATTCAGACAAGATCATCATTATTCTAGTACTCATAAGTTTTGTGACATTTTTTTTGTTTCGGGTGTGGTGTGCCATAAGGCTTTTCTAAATGGGTGCCAGAGGTTAAAGGACACAAATTTATCTGATGACCTCTCTAAAGCAAAAATGACTTTTTCATCACTTGTTTAAAAAAAAAAGAAGAAAAAAAGCTATTCTGTGTCATGACGGCGATCTGAACGGATCGAGATCTTAATATGCGAAGCGTGTCGTGAAACCACAGACATCTTTGTATTCTGCGGCGAGTCACCGGGTTCAAATAAAGCCAGAGGGGGCTGTTCCAGCTGTTAAAACTTCTATCGGCCAAACATCTCAACAAATCTTGATGTATTTCGGGGGCTCTTTACATCTCCTTCGACGAAAATAGGAAGCTGTGCTAGCATACAGTGGGCGCAGTGTGTCTGTCTAGGGCTTGACGATTGACGGCGGTACAGAATGCGTGGCAACATCCCAAGGGCATTTAACACCCGCATGATCCACAACAGCGCCGTTCATCACTTTTTGGGGTGCACAAACCTGAACACGGGCTTCGGTGAGTTTAGCCCTCTGTGCCAGTTCCTCCCTCGTGTAGATGTCGGGATAGTGCGTACGCTCAAAGGCCCTCTCCAGCTCCTCCAGCTGCTCCGCCGTGAAGGTAGTTCGACTCCGCCGTTGCTTCCTCTTGAGAGGCAGGCCCGGCTCGGAGTCCACGTCGGAGCCTTCGTCCGAATGACTGGCTGCAAAACAAATAAAGTGTCACTGGAGGAGGCGCTTTAAGCCGCCGTCCAAAAGCCGAGACGGGAAACAAAGGGGTTTCGTTGAATGCAGCACATGGTACAGAGCCACTTTAGATTGTCTTCTTCTACTTCTTTTCAACTCCTCGGCGGTTCCTGAAGGGATCAAAAGCCGGAGATTGCTTGAACACGGATTAAGGAGGACTAGATCTCACCGGGGTTTCCATTCCCCGGGACACTGTGTCTCTCCCGGTCTTAGCCATGCTGTGCGCTATATGCCGATAGGGTCCCGGAGTTAAGGGTGCTGGGACCCTTTGCAGGTGCTTCTTAATCTGTTTGTTCAGTTGAAGGCCAGAGAGAGCCAAGGAGGGACGGCGAGGGACGGCTTTTGGGGTCTAATTCAGCAGAAGACTTGAATCGATGAAGTAGAGGACGGAGACTATTGCATTGTCTGCATGGAAGGGGGGGGGACAGGGGACAGGGGACAGGGGACAGGTCACCCCGTCTATTAAATAATGATTAGGCTTCGCTAACTAGCGTGACAGCCCACTATTGTCCCCGATTACGCATAGGCAGTCTCACTTCTCTTTCTCAGTCACAAACATGCATCTGCTACGTCTCGGCCTTTGCAGGCTTTCGTTCAAAGCACAATGTGTTCGACACAGATGGACTTGGAGAAAGAAAGAATCCACTCCCTAAATCCACTCCAGAGAGCCCACTCAAGCTCACGAAGAGGGTTCACCGCACCTTTTGGACAGTGCTAAACAACAAGAGAGAAGGTTACCCCAGGCATCGACACAGAAGCTTGTCTGTTTGTCCGCCCCAGAGTCACTCCTCATTTTCCTCCTGCGCTCCAGATTTAAAGCTTTAATTAAAAAGTGCCAAGTCAGACATCGATGCAGGAGAGGGAGGGGGGGGGGGGTCTCTCCGTGCCTCTGGAGCCAAGCAGGAAATGTTTGCGCCGGTTGCTAGTGTGCGTCTGACCAGGCATTACACACACGGATTTGGGCACTGGGAAGTATGCCGTGCTGCAAACTGTTGGCGCAGAAGATTCGGAGGCTCAGGGGAGGTCTTTACAACCCGGTTTATAATACTTTTGGAATTATATTTTCTAATTTATTTTTTAAAATGTCAGCAATTTTAATTAGGCCTGAGAGTGGTTCTTTATAGCTTTTTGAAGATGTTTCAATTCACTTCAGGTTTTAGTCGTTTTGGCATCTGTTCTAGTTTCCACCCATAAAAAATGTTTTTACGTCTCTGCAAGTTTTTAATAAACAAATGAATGAATAAATAAATAAATAAATAAATAAATAAATAAATAAATAAATAAAAATAAGTAAATAAAAAATAACCAAATAAACACAAATACATAAATAAATAATAAATAAATAAACACACAAATGATATAAATAATACAATACATACACAATAAATAAATAAATAAATACATAAATAAATAAAGTAAATAAATAAATAAATACATAAATAAATAAATAAATACATAAATAAATGTTCAGGAAAAATATTGTCTAAAATATTTACATTTACAATGAATAAAAAAACAATACATAAATTAATAAATAAATAAATGTTCAGGAAAAATATTGTCTAAAATATTTACATTTATTTATTTATTTATTAATTTATGTATTGTTTTTTTATTCATTGGTTTATCTATTTGTTTATTTAATATTTCTTTATGGACATATGTGTTTATTTATTTCTTTATTTTATGACTTAATTTTATTTTGTATGTATTTATTTATTTGTGTGTTTATTTATTTATTATATTATTATAAACTAAATTATTATTATAAACACAAATACATATATTTATGTCTTTATATATATATATTTATATCTTTATTATTATTTTTTATTAACTTTTTTTGTGTTTGTATTTATTTATTTGTTCATTTATTTGTTTTGTTTATTTATGCCTATCCGAACCAAATAAAAAGGACAGCACATGTTACATGGCATCACATTTTGTACTGAGTTAAATGCCAAGTCACGGAGAAATCAGAGCTATTAAAAAAATTACAATTAATAAGTTCTTTGCGTCTGAGAGGTCATCTGGTGGCGCTCTTGCATGTTTCCTGAACATTAATTTATTTGTGTTTTTTTTAAATGTAATATTTATTGATGTATTTGAAGTGTTTATTTATTTTTTAATTGTTATTTTTGTGTAGGAATGTATTTATTTATGTACATTATTTCTGTGTTTATTTATTCATTGATTTATTTTTGTTTTATTTATTTTTATTTTTCTGTATTTATTTATTTAGTTGTTCATTTAGGGTTTAATTGTTTTGTTTATTTATGCCTATTTGTATCAAATAAAAAGGACAGCACTTGTTACATGGCATCACATTTTGGACTGAGTTAAATGAAAATTCATGGTGACATCGGAGTTATGAAAAAATAAAAAAAATAATAAAAAATAACGTTGTTTGCATCAGAGAGGGCATCTGGTGGCGCTTTCGCATGTGCTGCCGCTAGATGAGATTGCTGAAAAGGACCACCTTATTTTTTATGCCCCCCAATGCCTCATGTATGAAATGAACTGACAAGGTTAAAAACAAAGGACATTTTCCCTCTGACTTTTTTGTGACTTCTTTCAATTTCCGTTTTGAGTTCGATTATTTGTTTCCGTTCGCTAAACTCGTCTTGTTTATTATTATACCACCGCTGGCACGCAAGCTAGCACGGGGTCGATTGAGGCCAAACGCTCCGATACTCCTGGACTATCAGGTTGTGGTTTATTGATGCGGTCTACAGGAAAACATCACTTGATACTCTTCAAACATGAACATTGCTTTGTCATGGATTGGCAACATTCCTTCATTTGCACCAAATAAAACAAAAAGTAGTAAAAATGCTACAGAATGGGTTCCTGGAGGCAGTGTCTGAAACTCATGACAAAAAGTTAGCGAACACCAGGGCAGACAACTCTGAAAAGTTGCCATAAAGTTGCCTGCCATAAAGTTGCCTGCCCGGCCATATAGTTGCCCCAGTTTTTACAACTTGAAACACAATAAGACGACTAATCACAAACAAATAAAACAAACATTGTTGCTCTAAAGTACACTTTACAGTCAAGGTGTAGTCCAGAGCACAAAACAGGCTTCTGATTGGCTGCCGTGCCGAGTATGCAAAATGACAAACGAACGTTCGTTTGGCAATTTACATACTCAGCACGGCAGCCAATCAGAAGCCCGTTTCGTGCTTCTGACTATACCGTGACTGTAAAGTGTACTTGAAAGTTTTGAAAGGCGCTTACAAAGAGGAGTCCACGTAGCTTGTAGCTTTTGCTTTATTGACTAAAACAAATTGATTTGAAAAATATCTCTTTTTTTTTTCTTGAAGTTGTCGGCCACCCGGGCCGAGACATTTTGAACGTTGTACGCCCGACGTAAAAGTTGTACGCCCCGGACCTCTGGGCAGACGTTATTTCAAACACTGCTGGAGGAGAAGGAAAGGCGAGCTCAGAAAGCTCCCCATTGGCACAGTAAGTGCTATTAACTGCCGAGTGGGGGTGTGTTTGGCCTCCTTTTATTTATTTTTTCCCCTCTTGTTCCTTGTTTTGATTATTAGAAAGTATAGAAAATACTCGTTGAATCGTAGACAAGATCCTAATGGCGGATGACAGTACTGCTTTTTTCATAGTTTGCTTTGCACTTTTCCTGTCTCGCTTTCTCTGTTTTTTATTTTGTGTTTTGTTTTGTTTTTTTTTTGGGGGGGGGAAGTGATGTGGCCAAGCCTTTGTATCTTCGCATGGAAAAAGCCTGTGGCAGGCCTCTATTGGACCGATTACCACGCTCCATCTGTAGGAGCCATCAGGGACGCCCGGGCCCGCATTCAGGGGCCTGTCACCTGCCCAGTAGGGGAGTGAGTAGGAGGGGGGGGGGGGGGGGGTTGCAGTGGGGGAAATGAAGGGTGGAAGGGGAGGGCTGGACCACAAAAGGGGTCCAAGAAATGCCACTGGGGGATGCAGAGGGGGCACAGCAGGAGAGCAAAGCCCTTCATCCCCTCCCTCGACTGCCTCAGGGGCATTTTTTTTTTTGTCGGGATGGGAGGTGCGGTGAAGCCGAGGGGATGGGGGTGGGGGGGGGGGGTCGACATGGAGACGAGCCCGGTGGTACCTGAAGATACCGGGTGCCATGATCCTCCCCTTCCCACTTTGGATCGCATGCAGTTGCAAATTTGTTCCCACATTCCCGATCGCAAGCAAGGGAGAAGAGGATACTAAACACACACAAAAGGGAGGCCTCGCCCTCCTTTACTTAAACACACAAATCAAATTTTACGCTGGAGCGAAAGCTCTGGGGAGATGAAAATACTTTGTGGCCGCTCGCAGTTTTTGCGGTGGCGGCGACAAGAATCTTAATGGAGAGATAGATTATTACTACGGGGCCGGAAATTGGGGCTAGTGTAGAATGATCCGTAAAAATAAGACATTTATAAGATGCGGGTTAATCGGATCATAACAAGCATGCAACAACGAGATTGATAGTGGGGACTTTGTGATGCGTACTGGCGAATTCAACAAGTTAGCACTTTTGGAAATTGGCGAGGTTTAATATGGCGGGTATATTATCATGCTAGGGGTTGCAGGGGGCGGGGGGGTTATTTACCTATTTAAAATCAATTTTTTTGTGTAGTTTTATCTCTTGTTTCTATTTATAATTTAATTTAATTTATTATTGTATGTTTTTTTCTATGCTTGTCTGTGACTGGAAAGTGTCCTTGAAAGCTATGAAAGGTGCTTGAAAATAAAATGTATTATTATTATTATTATTATTATTATTATTATTATTATTATTATTATTATTATTATCTCCTGACGGTTAATCAGGGTAATTTGAGCAACATCCAGTTCCTTAAACTGCACCTGTAGTGTTGATTGATCCCAAAAAGAACCAATCATGGGAAATCACAGGCAAGAAACAACTTGAATGAATAAAATAAAATAAAAAAAACACTGGATGAAACTTTGCATTATTATTATTATTATTATTATTATTATTATTATTATTATTATTATTATTATTATTATTATTTTATTTTATTTTATTTTTTTTAATCACCATTATTATCATTATTATCATCCTTAACATCATTATTATCAGGATTATTATCATCCTTAACATCATTATACGATCATGATTATACTATCATTATTATTATTATTATCATTATTATTATTATTATTATTATTATCATATCATCATCATCAATATTTAACTCTTTCACTGCCATTCACAAATTAATTCGGGAATTTAAAATATGACAGAGCGACATTCCCAAATTTTTTCGAGTTTTGTTTTTTTCATGCTTGGGTGCTGATAAAGCGCTGACCATGGCCTGTGTCAATGTTTTTTTTTCTTTTCCCTTTTTTCCATGTTAGCGTTTGTTCCAGCTTCAGCTGTTGTTAAAGTGCTATATAAACAAATATGTAATGTATTTTGGACAGCCGTCCTCATTTCAAGCTCCGATAACTCCAGACTCATATACTTTAGGAATTACCTTTTCTGATGAAAGAAGATAATGTAAGATTTCTAACTTCTTCTTTTCCTTTCGGCTTTTCCCTTCAAGGGGTCGCCACAGTGAATCAGTGTCCTCCTTCTTCAGAGGTTTGATCCGCATGTTTGTTTTGGCCATAAATCGACTAAAAATTGATAGAAATAGCTGAAACTGTGGTGAATGGTCTTCCATAAACTGAATGATGTGTGGTTGTAATTTGAAATAAATAGCTTTTTAATCAAAGCCACAATTGAAATTATCACGGGTACGCATCTTTTTGGGTCACCCTGTACTACAACTTTTAGACAATAATTGTAATTACAATGAGACCTCAACTTACAAACACCTTAACTTACAAACTTTTCGTTTTACAAACGTCAAATTTATGAAAATTTAACCTTATAATAAGCACTATTTTCATAATACACACCCACCACGGCTGGCGGAGTGATCTTTGGCGGAAGTACACGACCGAACAGCACCAGAGGTTAAGTTACCAACAGTCCTTATGGAAGGTGACTCTGCTTCCATAAACCATCAACGACCATCAAAAAGCTAAATAAAACTTTATTTTACAGCACAGTTTATTTCTTTAATTACAGCCCTCATGTAATGTGCCTCTCTTTCCAAACAGCAATTCCCTTTGACCTTCGACCTCCAACGCCATTCCATCAAGCCATAAATGACCATCAAAAATGTAAATAAAGTGACTTCATGATACAATGCAGTGTATTTCTTTCGGTACAATACAATAGAATATTTATTATACATAGAATAAGGTATGTTGTGTGTAGTTTTAAGGCTTATTTAGTTGAAAAGTATATTTTATGGAAACCCGGGAACGGATTATTCCCATTTTAATGGTTTCCTATGGATTTTTTTTTTTTTAGATACACACTTTTCGCCTTACACACTCTGTCTGGGAACCAATTAAGTTCGTAAGTTGAGGTCTCACTGTATTTATCAGGGCAGCTATCCACTGTATGGATTTCTATTCTATGTTCATAGTATTACGGAAGCTAGCACCCAGTTTGAATGAGGTACCGAGAGTCAGGCAGACGGCGAGAGCCGAAATGAAAAGTGATTGTGATGAAAAGGAAAAGAGAAGTGCAGCATATGGGGCCATTTTACAGCCTGGCTTTGGTAGGGGCCGGCTAGGCCCTTCCTCCCGAGGGTTGTTAATAGAGAAGGTAATTGAGCCTGTGACATGTGTTGGCAATGAAAAACAAAGGGCAGAAGAGACAAATGAACTAGTTATTTACCCAGGGAAGTCGATCGGACTCTATTCATCCCGCAACTCTGGAGTGCGAGTCGGCACCCTGAATAAAATATTGGCAGGCCCACATAGAGCAGATGCAATGGAAGGAAAAGAATAGTTAACTGACAGCTTATAGGCTCAGCTGGAGCGAACAGTTAAGGGGCGGTGAGGCAGTGTGGGGGATTGTGAGCGAATGGGCTGCTCACTTGACTTGCTAAAGAGCCCCCCCATGCAGGAACCTGCAGCTGCCTTCATGGGAAACCAGGGGAGGGGGGAAACGACGGTGATGATCATGATGGACGTAAAAAGATGGAGTGAATAAACCCAAAGGCGCTTTAAGAAAGAGCTACGACGTTGAAAAATGTCTCTCTTTTGAATAGCGCGCATACAACAAAGTCTACCGATGGCATCGCGTGGGCATGATATGCGCCCGAGTGTGCGCCGCTGATTATTTAGTTCCACTTGTGGTGCGTTGAGGTGACACTTTCACGGTTGTACTTCCACCCTAAGGGCAGAGACAAAGCAAGCAGCGGAGAACCCACGCGGGACGCAGCAACAGGTGGCGTGTTCCATTCAAATGGGCGCTAACTAGCTTGCTTGGGTTTAGCGCGAGACTGACGACCAGAAATAATCACAAACAAGCCTCCGAGGTGGTCGGAAAATAAGACTGAGGGGATGTTTCAAAGTAATTCTCCTCTTTTTTTGCCAATTTTGAGATTCTCTTAATCATGCTGATGATTTTTGTAAGCTAACCATGCTAATGAGAAGGCTAATGATAATTCAAAGAGGAAAACATGAAGTAGCTAAACTGCTGACGCATAACAAGCAAGTCACAGCCAATATTTTTGACATATAGTGATACCTCGAACGCTTTTACGAACTTTTCGCCTTATGGACATTAAATTCGCAAGAATATAATCGAGGTATACAAACTAGTTTTCAGGAAACACAGTGAGCGCCACAATGACTGGCGGACTAGTTTTCGGCGGAAGAACACCAAACTACACGGCTCAACAGCGCCACTGGCTGACGGACTTATTTTCCACACCCACTTTCTTTGAGGCACTCAGTGCAGATGTGGTTTGTTATCAAGTGGATAGTTTTGCTTTTTGGGACAGAAAATGACCCCAACACAGGCTAGTGTTAAGCCGAAGAGGACACAAGAGAAAATTAGAGTCGAGCAGAAGAAGGAGATCATCAAAAAACACAAACGAGGTATGCGTTTGTGTGACGTAGCATCCCAGTACCAGTATGCTAAGTCGACCATTGCTACGTGTGGCTAAGGGTGTTTCTGCGTTGTCCAAGCAAGGGTCTTAGGCAATAGAAGAGGTTGAAAAACTTCTGTTGATTTGGATTAACAAAAAGCAGCTAGCAGGGGACATTGTTAGTGAGGGTATTATTGCCGAGAAAGCACGGCAACTTCACACGGATATCATAAAGAAGCAACTACATTAACGACCATCACAAAGGTAAATAAAACGACTTTATTATACAGTGCAGTTTATTTCTTTAAGTACAATACAATACCACATTTATTATACATAAAATAAGGTATATATTTTTTTGTTTTAAGGCTTATTTAGCAAAAAAATTATGTTTTATGGGGACCGGGAAATGGATTAGTCTCATTTCTAATGGTTTCCTATGGGAAATTAATGTTTGGAAGACACACTTTTGGCCTTACACACACTTTCTGGGAACCAATTAAGTTCGTAAGCTGAGGTATGACTGTATATCTTTGGCCGTAGAACGTACAGTTGTGCGTGTACCGTACTTGGCGCAACTTTAGCTTTGAGGTCCACTTTTTTGTTTTTTGGTAGCAATCTTGAAACCATGTGAAGAAAACAACTCGTTGGAGCTGATTTGATGCAAACGGACTCCGACAAGAGACGGGAGCGGCTTGGCCAATGTTCTTGCTTTCCCTAAACATTATTCTAACCTCCTCCATGGGGCCTGATAGTTTTAACAGTCAAGTGACCCTTGGTTAGCCCCTGACCTTTTCACAGCTCTTGTGCACTTTTGCCGCAAAGATCATCTCGCTGACGACCCTCCAAGTCCACCTCACAGAGGCAGAAGCGACTTTCGCATTCCGACACTTTTTCCCTTCAAAGTCCCGCTTAGGTTGATTTAAATAATGACATTTTTTTGGACATTTGACCGTCATGCGTCATCCTCACAGATTTGAAATGTAAAACTTCCTCAATTAACTCATTCACTGCCATTCCCGTATTTATTCAGGAATTGAAAAGGCTGAAAGGGAGCGCCATTTCCGAATTTGTTTGGGTTTTGTTTTTTTTGGGGGGTGCCGATAAAGTGCTGGTAAGACCTCTGGCGATGTTTCTTCCCTTCCACAAGGGGGTATTATTACCATTTTTTCCATGTTAGTGCTTTGTTACAGCTTCAGCTCTTGTTAAAGCGCTCTATAAACAAATATGTATGTATTGCATTGTATTTTGGACAGTCGCCCTCATTTCAAGCTCATATAACTCCAGACCATTATAATTTAGGAATTAACTTTTTTCTGATGCAAGAAAAGAGTTGAAGGTTTATGACAATGCAATGAATGTTTCTGTAGTCCTAAAACTCAATATTCTGTGGAATTTGAGTGACAATGACAAAAACCCTGGCGCTGGAGAGGACACATTTTTTGCACGTCCGGCAGTGAATGAGTTAAAGTAGATTTGAATATGGCACTAAGTGTTTTTTGTATATATATATATTTTTTTTTTTGTATTTTTTGTCTTTTTTTGTAATTTTTGTGTAATTGTTTGTTAATTTTTTTGTACATTTTTTTGTAATTTTTTGTAATTTTGTTTTTGTAAAACTTCGAACTTCTAGCAACGATGACTTCTGGGACTGAATCAAAAAGGCATAAATTTAAAATATGGGCCCAGCGGTGCTGGCATGTCCACAATGTGCAATGTTTCTACCGATAAAAAAAAAGGGCAAAAAAAGTGGGGGGAAGGCTAAACAAAGTTAAGTGATTGACAACGCTGTCTGGCTTTAGTCAATTAACTATCCTATTGTGCTCCTCTTTGCAGAGTCTCTTCGGCCTCCCCGACACCCCCCCCCCCCTCCCTTTTTTTCTTCCTCTTCCCGCTCCTTTATCCTCACCATCAGAGAGTTTTGCTTTGCTAATACTTCCAAGGAAATAGAGAGCTCCTTTTCTACTGGGGCTCCTCTCCTTGACCTTCCATTGCTCATGGCTTCTCTTTCACGCTACTTCACGCTGTCTCTGGGGTTAGCGGGGAGAATGGCGAGTAGAGTACATCAGCGCAAAGGGGGCCGGCACAGGGCGAGACCTCGGCCCATTACTTCAAAGTTGGCCTGAATTCATTAATTGTCCTTTGAATTAATATTGGGAGGATCACAATGGCGGTGCCAACAGAGAAAGAGGCTTTAATGAAGCATAGAGTCGCATTCAGTTGCAGATCAGTTGGAGTGGATTTGCTTTTGCTCTTTTTTTTTCTCCAAGGGGTGAGAAAGGGGGGGGGGGGGCAGAGTTTTGAGAATCACTCCAAGTGTTAAGTGTGTTTATATAAGAGAAAGAAGGACAGCGGGAAGGTATGCCAGTATTCTGTGTCCATAAAGTAGTGTGCAAAAGTCAGGCGTGTTGCTTTTCGCGGTGGTAAACAGGAAGTCATTATTTCCTGGATATGAGAAAATTGTTTCATAATGTTATACAAATCCCATAATAATACATTACAGTTGAGGCCAAAAAGATGGATATCCTGAACTCATTCATAGTTAGCCGTTTTTTTTTTTTTTCATGCTATTTTCTAGAATACCCCATAATCAAGTAATAACAAAAAATAAATAAAAGGGGAATTGGTAACCAAAAAAATGGTTGCAGTATCTTTAATATTTTAAGTAAATATAATTTGGACTTTTTATATTTTAGAAAAAAAACAATGAAATCGCGGTCCATATAAAATGATGTGGCAGTCCAAATCTGACCCCCGGGCCTTAGTTTTGACACAGGTGGTCTGGTCAAGAGCATTTTAATCAAATACAATAGAGATTTGGCAAAATAGATTGGCTTGGATTAGCCTTTAATAGACTCGCAGTGTTCGAAATTTACATTTCACAACGGCAAAGTGATGGAAGGAAGAGGACAGGAAGGGAAGAAGTAGAAAAACAAAATACAGGAGCTGTTGTAAAGGCAGCCACTCTCGCGGCGCCATCTTGAAGTCAAAACAACAACAAAAACAAAATAATTAATGTCAATCTGAAGCACTTTCTGTTGTATGAGTTCTAGATGAAAGAGGAGAGGATAGAAGCGTCCTTTTAACCAGTGGACCAGGGACGTCATGGTGAAATGTGCATGTGTGCTACAAGCTAAATGAGCAAACACGAATCTATAGCATTCAATGATGAGAACAGACTGTCTCACATCTCCCGTTTTACGTAAATCCGCTTCAATTCCAAGCCGCGACTGTTCCACATACTCATGGGCGCTCTGCGCTGACGCTAATTTCTTCTCATCGTTTACCACGTCATTTTATTTTTCAAGCCATACGATGCTCATCCGCCAAATAAAGCGTTTTTTAAATAAAACTTAGCTAGGATGTGACTAATTTGGGCCTAACTTTACACGGTTTGTTTAACACATATGTAGTTTTACCCTCAAAATGATAACTAAACATCAAACTTGCCTCGAAATGAAATGTCTCCTATTTTACAATGTCAACATCAAAGCTGCTGTGAAAAATGACACAAAATCAACAATGCGAAGAACGAGGCTTAAGACTTTGGTAAGCGTTCCGGAAAACTATTTTCAAAACTGCCATTATATGACCCAAACCCACAGAAAGCGGGGCCCATGTTGAAATGTCTCCATTATCCGTGCCTTTGGGGGGAAAAAATTGGGAAGCGTGGCTGTTCGAGCAGACATTCCACTGACTACGTCTCGCTAAACATCTCATATTAAAACCGTGGAAACACCATCGCCACTCAACAAGATGGCCGCCCGGCTGTAAAAACGCTGCTGTTTATATTCTCGGATGTTAGAAAGCTTTGGATTATGGTTTAGCCTCGCTTGCTACAAGTTTACCTCTCGCCAAAGTTGCGGGGAGTCGGCGTGTTGACTCAAACAAAGTCCCGCTAGGCTCCTTAACAAGAAAAGCGAAGCAATCTTTCATGTTTTTTGTTTGCTAGCTTGCTATGTCGATAGCTAGCGATCTCGCAAGCCAGCTAGCTATTTGCTATTTAGCTGGCTGGCCGGCTATCTACATAGCTATCTATTAGCTATATAGCCCGTGATAAGAAGAAATGAGCGTCAGCGCAGAGCGCCGATGCGTATATAGAACTGTCGCGGCTTGGAATTGAAGCGGATTTATGTGGGACAGGACATATGAGACAATCTCTTTTGGTCAACGGATGCTATAGCTGTGTGTTTGCTTTCAACATTTAGCTTGTAGTAAATATGCACATTCCACCATGACATCCCTGATCCACTGCTGAATAGGACGCTTTGATCCTCTCCTCTTTCATTCCTGAACTGCTTAATGTCACAAAGAGGGTACAGCAAATGCTGAAGAATGAATAACTCTCTGTGTCTTTGGGTTGTCATATTATTTATTTATTTATTTATTTATTTATTTATTTGTTGTTGAGTGAACGCTGGCGCGTGTGGCTACCACTGCTCACCCGTAGAAAAAATATCCTGTGACTGTAAAGTGTCCTTGAGAGTTTTGAAAGGCGATTATAAATGAAATGTATTACAATTATTAAAGCGCTGGCTATCTATTTGGTATCTATTTGCTGTCTAGTAGCTATCTATTTGCTATCTATTAGCTATCGATTTGCTATCAATTGGCTAACTGGCTGGCTATCTATTAGTTACATAGCTAGCTTTCTAGCTGGCTATCTATTGGCTTTCTGATAGCTAGCTAGCTTTCTATGTATTTAAGTTACTTCTGGGTTGAGTGAACTCTGGCGTGTGTGGCTGCCACTGCTCACCCACAGGAACACTTCTGTGACTGAAAAGTGACGTTGAGAGTTTTGAAAGGCGCTTATAAATGAAATGTATTATTATTATTATTAAAGTTTGATTCCTTCGAGCCCTCGGGGTTGCTCGCCTGCCCCGCTGCACAATTGAGGCCTGCAGAATGGCGGCGGATTGCTGGAATGCGCCTCAATGAGAGCAATTATTACATGTTGACTGCGTTCACCATGGCACATTTGAAAGAAGCGCGCCCTCATTCAACGCGGCACAGCGGGACTCCCTTGAAAAGAAAAAAGTTATATCCCTTTGACTGTTTGCATTTCTGAGCTGTTCTTTTTTTCACCCTCCCCTCTCTCTCTTTCTCTTCCACGCTGGCATAAATGGATATTTGCAAAAGTGGTGACTCCTTTTTTTCGGCCTACTTGAATTAGTTCAATGAGGCTAAAATGCAAACAGTAGTAAACAGAAGCGAGGATGCTATCACTTAACGTCCCTGTCAAGTGAAATAAAAGAATATTATTAATATGTTTCATTTATAAGCGCCTTTCAAAACTCTCAAGGTCACTTTACAGTTACAGGAGAAGTTTTTCTGCAGGTGAGCAGCGGCAGCCACACTCGCCAGCGTTCACTCAACCTGGAAGTAACTCAAATAGATAGAAAGCTAGTTAGCTAGCCAATCGATAGCCAACAGATACCTAGCTAGATAACCAGCCAGCTAGATAGTGAATAGATAGCTAGCGAGATAGCTAGCAAGCCAGGCAGATAACTAGCTAGCCAGCCAGAAATAATAATAATAATAATAATAATAATAAATAATAATAATAATAATAATAATAATAATAATAATAATAATAATAAAAATATGGCAATAAAAAGTGAAAAGTGTTGTGGTGGACAACTCTGCCAAATCTGTACTTTAAAAAATACAAAATAAAATAAAGAAGTAATAAAAATGCCAAGTGCAAATGCGACTTAATTCTATCTGTATTTTATTTATTTCATTCTATTTGTGATTGTATTTTATTTATTATAGTACCTATGCATGTCTGTGACTGTAAAGTGTCCTTGAGAGCTTTGAAAGGCGCTTAAAATGTGATGTATTATTATTATTATTATTAGTAGTAGTAGTAGTAGTAGTAGTAGTAGTAGTAGTAGTAGTAGTACTAGTAGTAGTAGTAGTAGTAGTAGTAGTAGTAGTAGTAGTAGTAGTAGTAGTGGTCTTATTATTATTAATCGAGCATAGTAGGCCGTCGCTAACCACCAGCTAACAAGCCAGCTAACAAACAATCATATTAGAGAACTGATGTCAAAGTAAAGGCCCGGGGGCCAAATCTGGCCCGCTACATCATTTTATTTGGCCCACAAAAGCAAATCTAACTTGCGAAATTCCATGATGCTTGCTAAAGTCCGAACCAAAATTTCAAATTGTCGTATGGAAACCACAATAGCAGTCATTATTCTTGACTTTTGGTTTGAAAATGAGTTATTTATCAATTTGTTGTGCAACCTATATGTAATATGTTGGTAGGATTACACATTTTAATGGCTTCCTCGAATTCATAGCGGCCCGCGGGAGGAAACCGTAACTACAATGTGGCCCGTGGCAAAAAAAAATGACCCCTGTATTAGAGGGACTCATGCTAGATGCCAAAAAAATAAAATGGTGAAAAATAATTATTTGCACATTTTCTACAATAACCTGCAAATGTCTTTACAAACACATTTCTCAAAGAACCCGAAAGAGTCTTTAATGCCTTGCCGTAAATTCAAAAGCAGTGCAAATGCAATAAATGGACACAAACAACTCACTCGCAGCACGGCGGTTGAAATTCCACACACGCTTAACGTCCAAAACACAAACAAAAGCTCGACAACCCCGCTCGCTAATTCCACGCGGACCCCAAGGCGAATCGGACCGGCACTTTGGATGCATCTCCCGAACCTTTTTGCTGTCCTTTTCCCAGACAAATAAATCTAAATGAGTCAGCTTTGATGTGAGCAGTTAAGGAAAGGCAACAATAGCGCCGAAGGCGAAAGGGGCAGAGAGCAACAGGCCTCTGTGCGCCGTAACAATGGCCTCTGCAAACACCTACTTAATCAATATTTGGCCAGAAGACACTCTCCTTGAATCACCCCCTCCTCTCCGCTCCCTGGCCCCCGAAAGCTCCCTTTTCATATTCTAATGAGTAGCCATAAAAGGGAAAAACAACAACTACTTCCACAAAGAGACACACAAAAAGATATACTGCTGTTCTGTATATGAATGGGACCAAAGCTATTTGTAGGATTTTCATCTATTTGATGTAAATACTTCATACCAGCAGTTGATTGACAAACTCTAAAAACGTTTAAGCTTTCTATCAGAATATTGACCAGGTATGTACAACACACAAGGAAGTTGTCTCCTGTAGTACATGCTGCACTAGTATCCTAATAATTTTTAAATATTACTATATTTAATGTACTTTATTCTAAAAACGTTTTCCAAAATACCTTTGGTTATTTTTTTAAACTATTAGACGATTAATTTTTATCAATGATCATAAAAATGTGTGAAGTGTGTGTTATACGTGGTTGATGCTGTGAAAATATGTATTTTATGTAGCTGTTCATTAGCTAGCTATTTGGCTAACTGGCTATCGATTTATTTGGATTTGTCATGTCATTATATTTTTCATAGTTTGGGTTTTATGTTAAACGTTTCTATACCATTTTTGGATGTATTTACATTGGAATCATTGTGGGAAATGAGAACAAACGTTTCTATCCCGTTTTTGGATTTAATTAAATTGAAATAATCGTGAGAACAAACAAGGAGAAATTGTGTGGGTCTAAAATTGCTGTAAACATCGTTTCGGATCGACCCCAAATTACTGTAACACTATAGTATGACAATTACGACAGGTTATTCTTGTTTTGGTAATGTTTTCATCCACGTAAAAAAACGTGCTTAAAACATTTCGCAACGTTTTTATTTGACATAAATGGGGCGCAGGTATTAAACTGTCTTTTTTTTGCGAAGTAGTAAAAGTCATTTCTGTATAGAAGCTGTTCGCTGAAGGTTAGGTTATGCGAATTGCCCCCCAGATAATGAGTGAATGTGGGCGCCCGAGGCGCTTCGAAAAAAAGGAAGATCGAAGGAGTTGGGGGACAGGCGGGGGTCCGTGCCCGAGATGAAAGTGAAGAAGCAAAAGGTTGGGATTTTAATCTCGGGGTGAGGAACGCGTTTCCTTATGCCCCAAACCGTGACGGAAAGCTCGAAATGCGCAATTTGAACTCGCCAAAAGTGAGCTCAAATGACTCGATCTTTTTTTTTCTTTCAAACATCAATCCAGCCATCGCTTATCTGAAAGGGGGGAATTGAACCGGCCGTCGACGTGAAATCCGTGCACAAACGTGCGTGATTTTTTTTTTTTTTACAAGGATGCCGCAGGGAGTTACAGTCTTCATCAATCATTAACTCCATTGAGTCTCCATTTCCTCTTAGGGGGGAAAGAGAATGCAACAGGTTTTAAATCAACAGGTGTCAATCGGCTACGTTCGATTTCCAACAATCGCTTTTTTTGCATAAAAAAATTATTCATCACCCATTTTCGCTTCGCTCGGCCTCAAACTTTAGTTTAGATCAACAATCTTGCACCAAGTCACGTGCACTTTCGTTTTCCAAAAAAACCAACGTGAAGGGGGGGATGTTCGTGTGACGTGGAAATACAGAAAAACACTTACATCTGTCCCCCAGGATGCCATCAATACTGTGTTTAGTCCTCGGTTCGTTCTCCTCCATCTCCCTTTTCACCACCTCATCGCCATCCTCGTCGTCGTCCCCCAAACTGCCGAATTTGGATCTCATCACGCGACTGATGGCGCTCACTTTCATTGGGAAGGGAAAACAATGTTATAAAAGCAGAAAGTAGCTTTTTTTTGCAGCGATTAATCTGTGTTTTTTTTAATGTACCTGAAGGAACGCTGTTTCTATCACAGATGCCATCTTTTAATAACTTGTCTCTAATTTCCCAGCTGAACATTCCCGGGTTTTCCCTCTTGTACTCTTCAATCTTCTTGTCCAATTCCGGAGAAGCACTTTGCTTTATGTGAAACGAAAAATAAAAACACATTCGCCTTAAAAAAAAATATATCCAGCACTTCATAAAAATGCTTGTGCTCACTTTTCTGCAAAATTATACATATAAAGTATTTTTTTTTAATCTGAGTGAAAGTAAGAGCTTGTCATATTCATAAAACGATTTGTCATCAGGATAGGATCACTTTTTATTTCAATTAGCATTCAATATATTATCTTTAAAAAAATTATATGCAGCATTGTTTATTAGAGCTCACATGTTATTCCAAAAATCTTATTTATAAGTATGCAGCATTATTTTAAGATCAAAATGAGAAATAAAAAGACATTGTGTCTTATTATAGAAAACATTTTAATGCTATATAAGCCCAAATTTCTGGGAAAAAAATAAACCTGTAGATTTTTAGCATAAAATAACAAGTCTGCACAGTCTGCATTTAATATTTTTTAATTAAAAATAAGCTGCTGGCGATTATTTCTACAGACATGCTAAAAAAAAAAAAAAAAAAAAGACATTTAATTCTTTTTTTTTTTGCTTTTATGATCAGATTTCTGCTCCCAAAATGCAAATGTTATTATTATTATTATTATTCTTATTATTATTATTGGAGATAGCAAGAATGTTTAAAGGGGAAATAAATAGTAATCTGACTTTTTAGATGCAACATGTTATTCCTTTTTTATAATAATAATAGTAATAATAATAATTTATTTCAAGCGCCTTTCAAAGCTCTCAAGAACACTTTAGTCAGACAATCATAGATACAATAATGAATTTTTAGCCTTTATGATCAGATTTATGCTCCTAAAATGCACATTTTATTATTATTATTATTATTATTGGAGATAGCACAATGTTTCAGGGGGAAATAAATAATAATCTGACTTTTTATATGCAATAAAAATCTGGTTTTGATCATATTTCAGGGGGTGATGAAGTGCTTATATGCAATATAAAATATGAATTATAAAATCCATATTGTTGTTGAGCTTAAATTTACATTATTTTTGCGATACACAAAAAAAACCTCAATTTAAAGAGTATTTCAAGTAAAGTATTTAAAAAGTATTTCGTTGACAAGTGTTTTGGGGGGGGGGGGACTACTGCAATAAGGTCGCATGAATTTCAAAATAAACCAATTCAATGTGTGGAATAATCATTCCTATCCGTACCTTTGGTTTGCTTCCTCCGATAGCGCCGGGCCGAATGGATCCAGTTTCCTGGTAGCGGCACAAGATTTTGGACACGCAGCCGTGGGAGACCCTCAACTGGCGGGAGATGACGCAAGGTCGGACCCCGTGATGGGCCATTTCCACGATTTTGTGGCGGATGTGGTTGGGCAGAGGCCGGCCGTTGATAAACACGCCGCCGAGCTGGTTGACGCGACCCTGACCCAGTGGGGTGGACACTGACGATGGGCCAGTCAAGTGGGGTCAGCCCCAAAATATCAACACAGAGAAATATGAACACGATGGGGAAAGTAGTAAAAAAAAAAACAGAGGCAACTCAACATGTCTTTGCGTTAGTTAAACAACCCCCCCATAGATATACAATAATAATAGATGATTTGAATATTTTAAATGGATTTACCTTCCAGAGAATAGCCTCCTCGCGCGTAATTCTGATGTGGACCGGGTCTCATCATTCTCGTTAAACCCCCTGCCAGTGCTGTCATGCCTCTTTACCGTCCGTCAGGCCCTCCCCCCCTCAAAAAAAGTTCGTTCCAAAATGCTCGTTGTCTTATTTTGAAACCCAACCCTCCGGAAAAAAAGTACAGTACAGCAAAACCGATTAATTGCAGGTTAAAGCCTGCCTGCCTGTTTGCCTTCTTCGCTTCAACAGGTTGTTCGCACTAATATACGAAAAAGAAGAACAAAACTTGCGCAAAGTTCTTCTAGGGGGTTGGAAGGGTAAGCGTCAAACTTAATGGAGTTTCTCAAACCGTCCTGTGAGGATTGAGAGGATGTTTTGGGAGGATGGAGGGGTAGTCAAACTATTTAATCCTTGGAGGCTGCTGTCCCCTTTGTAATTCGTAGGCGAGACTGGTGATTGGTTCTGTCTCCGGACGTCCAGAGGTTACGAGGCGTTCTGATTGGACCTCGAGTGAGCTCCACGAGATGGTGGTTTGCCCTCATGAGGGTCATTTGGCTGCGATGTCACAAGTTTATTATTGGATGTAAATTTTCACAGCTTTTAAAAAGCAATCAGGTGGGGTTTTACCTGGTTGATGTCTTGAAGGCTCAGAGCATAACGACACATTGTCTTTTCATTGCTATAATGGATTTTCAAAATCAAAGTTTCTCGTAGTTTTTTTTTCACCAAGCATCACGGAAAAACACTCCTCTAGTAACATTATCGTGATCAAAATACTATATCTTAGTAGACCTAAGTGTTCATTAAAACAAGGTTTTGTTCCTAAATATTGTACTAAGCATAAGTAATGTGATATGCAGTTTGAAAATTGACTCTACTATATATATATATATATATATATATATATATATAAAATTGCAAATCAGAAATTCTTTAATTGTCCCACAATGGGGAACATTTGCAATCTATAGTAGCAATATTTAAAAGAGTGGGGGGGGCAAAAATAAACAAACAAAAACAAAACAAAGTATTGCATATACAAAAAATATGTCAGAAAAACTGAACTGTAAAACTCCCCAAAAATGATTCAAAATAAAAGAACTGTACATAGTATAAAGTATATAATATACAGTATAAAAACGTATATGTAACTGTATCTCTAGAAATTATAAAGATTTAATTAAAATACATTGCAGATGAATATCCAAGCATACAGTACATAAATAAAAGTATTCAAACAAACTGCGCC
Organism: Hippocampus bargibanti; assembly: GCF_051943395.1. Classification (NCBI taxonomy): domain Eukaryota; kingdom Metazoa; phylum Chordata; class Actinopteri; order Syngnathiformes; family Syngnathidae; genus Hippocampus; species Hippocampus bargibanti. The sequence goes on along the minus strand of NC_142744.1, from coordinate 4,449,876 downwards.
GAAATGAAAACCAAATCCATTGGACTTAAATTGTAAGTTAAATAAAACTTAACTGTATTTGGGCAGTGATGTTATTGTGTACCACTAGAGCAGGGGTCTCAAACTCAATTTACCCGGGGGCCGCTGGAGGCAGAGTCTGGGTGAGGCTGGGCCGCATCGGTTTTTCCACAAGAAAATCACAGATAAAACATTCCACTGTTCTCAAAATCTTTATTTTTAACACACACAAAAAATGAATTAAACGAATAAATGGAAAAATGAATACAAAAATAAATGAACCAGTAATAAATAATTACCATAATTTAATGATCATAAGGCAGTTACAGACGACTGAAAAAAACCACAGGAAAACTAATTTTAATAAAGTTTCAAATGTCTGTATTCACAGTTCTTTAACCTTTAACTTTCTTAACATCAAGAAAATATTGAACATTAACTGTCCTAAACATTGCTTATCTTGCCTACTTGTTCAGCACCACACACAAGTTTCATTCATATCAATCATGTGGGCCGCACTAACATTAATCTTTCATATCAAGGCGGGCCGCAAAATATTCTTTCGGGGACCGCATTTGGCCCGCGGGCCGCGAGTTGAATAATGAATTTATTGAACACATTGACTATGCTCTTAAAAAAAACATATTTTTTTTTTGTTGTTGTTAATGGAAGAATTTGCTGAAAAACGAATTAGGGCACGTGGAGGAAATGGGGGTTGAAATGTGACACAGTATGTAAATATAATAATTTGTTTACGGTATATTTTCAATGTAATCTGAGAAAAAAATGTATGGATGCAAAAAATCAGATTGATGAGGGCAGTTTTTTTCCCCTGAGGGGCACAACATTCTTCTCTTACAGTCGTAAAAAAAAATATGGATTTATGTACACTTGTCAAGATATTAGACGCAGATTAGATGCATTAGATTGCAAATTTCCCCATTGTGGGGCGAATAAAGGTTTTCTGATTTTGATGGACAACAGGAGGGGAGCATTAGTCTTTTTATATTATGATATATTATGTTACATTTTTAAATTTGACATTTACGAAATGTTGTTTCACATTTTGCAAATGTGTTTATTTAAAGACGTTTCATGATGGGTAAATCTATCTTTATAATAATCATGTGCATTGGATTAAAGGTATTTATAAATAAAATGTATTATCATTATCATTATTACTATTATTATTATCATCATTATTATCACTATTATCATCATCATTATTATCATCATTATTAGCATCATCATTATCATTATCACCATCATCATTGTTATTATTATTATTATTTATTATTATTATTATCAACATCATCATTATTAGCATCATCATTATCACTATCACCATTATTATTATTATTATTATTATTCATTTCTTATTGCTAATAATGCAGAATTACATTCGATAATATGTTACATAATATGTTACAACCAGGCAGTAAACACCTTACAAATTGTTGCCCGGATGTTCACATTCAATGCCCCGAAAGGCATAGATTGGAAATATGAACTAAAAAAAAAATCAGATTACACAAATACGAGTTTGCAAAACGGTGGTGAGTTTTCAAACTACATAAAACTGCCTTAAAAAAAATAATAATAAAAAGTAGTTGCAGCAACAATGGGTCCCTCCAAGGACGGACATGTGTCTTCGACACACGGCGGTGTAACACAGCCGTGCAAATTCTCGATTAGGGACACATAGAAAGAAGCACATGAGGGATCATTTGACTTACTGAAGCCTTGTCAACTTGTGATAATTATGATAATTAGGCGTGTTTAACAGACCGATACATTTTTGGGCTCCCTTTCTCCCCCAGGAATAAGACAATAGGCTGCTGAGTGACCGACATCCCCAAAGATATAACTGGTCATGACCCCCCTGATGGACAAACTGGTGCATTGTTATAACAAACGTTCTCTAATGACTGTTAACTCATTGACTGCCATTCACGTATTTATTCGGGAATTGAAAATATGACAGAGTGCCATTTCAGAATTTGTTTGATTTTGGATTTTTCTTGCGGTTGGGTGGGGATCAAGCTCCGGTCAGACCTCCGGCAATGTTTTCCCCTCCCACAGCATTTCCCTTTTTTTTTTCCATGTTAGCGCTTTGTTCCAGCTTCAGCTGTCGTTAAAGCGCTATATGTAAATGCTGTTGATACGTTTGTGTATAACTGCTATCCCATAGTTGACCAGCAGATGGCGGTGCTTTATTTTCTTGATATTCATTACATTGGTTTGTTGTCACTTCCGGTACAGGTTTTACTTTCCGCGCTTCTTTACTTTAGTTTCATTTTACTGAGAAGAGGGTGAGAATGGACATGTTTTATCTACTGTTTAGGAAGAAAAGATAAAAAGGACGAAGATCAAACCTTCCATTTCGAAGCGGCAAGCTTTATTTATGTGTAAATAATAGCTACATTTTTATACTTGTTTGTAGTTCTACGGTGGTGTCGTTGGCGATTCATAATGCAAGTGAAATCACATTAAAGAAGTATCCATCAGTATAAAGAACCTGAGTCCTCGCATGTTTCGAATAGAAGCACATTATATAAAAACCAATATGTTTGTATTGCATTGTATTTTGGAGAGCCGCCCTCATTTCAAGCTCTTATAACTCCAGACCCATATAATTTAGGAATTAACTTTTTTTTGTCTCTAAGGTTTCTAATTCTGTATAGAATGTTGATTTAGTCCTAAAACTCAATATTCTATGGGTCCTGGAATTCCAGTGACAATGATAAAAACCTTGGCACTGGAGTGGACACATTTTTGTATGTGTCTGGCAGTGAATGAGTTAATAGAGATCGTGTAAATTTCAATAGCACTGACCCATACGCAAAACAAGCTAAAAATAACAAATCAAAGATGTAATTTTTTGGGGACTTTTTTTGCATTTCTTCCCATCAATAGTTGTATGGCATTCATTTTGCTTTGGGTGGGGACACACACACACACTTTCCTGTTTCAAAGGTTTTGTGAGGTCCGTATAACTCCAGATAAGGAGTGAGGACCACCGTTGCTGATAAGTTTAGAGAACTAGTGTTACATTTGAACACCAAATGCCACCCCATTTCCCTACTTCAACTTCTTTAAAATCAAAGAAATAAAAAGTGGAGTTGAAACTGAAATAACAGCAGGAGTGAGGTTTCTGAATGGGTACATTCAAAGTCCTCACCCCTATAGTGAATTTAGTTAAAATATCATTTGACTCTTTGTGGTATGAATTTTTTTCTTCTCGTTAATCACGCACACACAAACATAAACACCCACAGTGAGTAAAAAGTGTGTCTATCCAAGTGAAATGAAAATACACATCAAAAAATCATTTGGGGTGAATTTGTGAGGACCTCTCTGAAACTTTAACAGATGCATATATAGACCTTCTAGAAGCCTTTAGAATGAAAAACTTGTGAGGACCAACCAAAAGTTCATCACTTGTCAAAAATGTCCTCACTACGTACAGTATAAAATTTTAGTGGTCCTTACAAGACTAATCATACAAACACACACACACACACACACACACACACACACACACACACACACACACACACACACACACACACACACACACACACACACACACACACACACACACACACACACACGCACACACACACACACACACACACACACACACACACACACACACACACGCGCACACACTAACAAAAAGAAAAAAGAAAAAAAAGAAACCTGTGTGACAACAGAACATGTGGAAACATTATATGTCCATAAAAGTCATAGTAAAGTTTGACTATCATGAAACGGACATTGGATCCAGCGTGTCAAATCCATTAAGCGCAGCAAGCTCAAGTCAGAAATGTTACTGGTAGCGGTGAACAAAATGCATTAAAACTCAAGTACAAAATGTTTCTGAAAAGAAACAGTGTGTTGCCTTCAGGAAACGCAAGAAAAAGCCATTCGGTGAGGGGGGGGGGGGGGGGGTAAAAGCGTTCAAAGTGCACACACATTATGACGAATAGTCATTTGTTATTCTCCAAAGACAAAGTTAGTTGTGCACAATGAGCGACAAAAGTTTTCCAAATATAATATCTAAATATATAAAATGTTTCCAAATATAAGGCACACCACATTATAAGGCGCTACAGTAGATGCTGGGGGTATGCAATACTACTTACTCTACAGGGGGGGGGGAAATGGAATCGGTGGCTGCTGACAGTAATTGCTAGACCTGTTGTGGCTCAATGTGACTTCACACATAAGGCGCATCGGCGTATAAGGCACAGGGTCATCTTTTGAGGAAAATTATGGCTTTTTGGGGGCACCTTAGACAACGGAAAATACGGTACTCTAAAATGCCCTTAAAGGACAACCGACGTCTTCGGACAAGTTGTGTCCAAAATTTGTAAAATGGCTTCAAATGACTTCTACTGAGCGTATTTTACAAAGATTCCACCACATATAGCTATATTGTACGTTTTAAGACTCACGCTGAATATTCAGGAAGTCTTGTTTTTGGGTTGGTGACGAGTCTGTACGTGACGTCACTAAAGGAACGCCCCTGACCGAAAAAAAGACGCATTGTAGCGGTCCTTCCATCACGTCAATGTATTTTGCTGTACTTGTTTGGTCTGGGGACCTCGTGTTGCACCCAAAAGCCGCCAGAAGAGGGCGTCCAAGCTCCATATAAGGAATTTATCAGCCTGTGGAAACGGAGGTGGCCACAGGAGGTCGCCATTTTGTACCTCTTTTTCGTTGAGACATCTCCCCTCAATGTTGCCTCAAAATGGCACAAATAAATCCTTTAAACGATTGCAAACATGTCTGCTTTCCTCTTCAGAACTATTTGAATCATATTCATAACTGGATGTGTAACAAGAAAGCATATTCTCCGAATTTGAAGCCATTGTTTTGATTCTGCAGCAATGCAAGACGTCTTGGCGTGACGTTACGAACTGGGGGTGGGACTTTCTGAAAATGCCCAATTCGCAGCTCAATTTTTTGCAGATTTTGAACACTTTAAGTAATTTTTATTGGTGTTTTGCTTTGGTTAAATATCATTTGCATTGGTTAAATATCATACTGCGCGTTTTAGGTATTTTACATGCTATAAAACGTTTTTCTGATGTCAATTAAGAAACAAAAAAGGTCGGTTGTCCTTTAAGGCTTAGAAAATTAGAAAGTGGAAAATTATGTTTTATAGGTACCTGGGAACGGATTATTATCATTTTAATGATTTCTTATGGAAATTTAAATTTTGGGATACACACTTTGTCTGGGAACCAATTAATTTCGTAAGCCAAGATATCACTGTTTTTGCGTTTTGCAAACTGTCCGATGCTGTGGGATCTTCAATGAGCTTTTTACACCCTAAAATGGCCATTGTTTAGAAAGAGGATGACATTCAGGAGGAAATCCACTCACTGATTACCTGCCTGGAGGTGTTATCGTTACGACGGATGGCCGAAAAGAAGGACTGTTTTTTCGGATGTGTTTGATGTGATCAAATACATACGACCCACAACAGCTGAGGGCTTGAGCTCAAACCGAGCGGCGTTACCATGACAAAAAAAAAGGGGGAGCTGTCAGGAGAGGCCAGGTGAGCGGGCTGAAAAAAAAGAAAAAGAAAGAAAGAGAAGAGCAGAATTTGTTAACAATACAGCCTGTGGTCATGTAAGGAACGCTTCATAGTTGGGCTAATGGTTTACGGTCCATGAAGGAAAAAAAAGCTAAGTGCTAATTATTATCCACCTGCATTTCAGGTAACATACTCTCAACATAGAATGCTGTGTGCATGTGTTTCCTACCCCACCACACAGCGACTTGAAGAATTATGCCAACTTAACTATTAACTCATTCACTGCCATTCCCTAATTTATTCAGGAATTGAAAATATGACGTGGAGCGCCATTCCCGAATTTTTTCGGGTTTTGGTTTGTCTTGGATGCCGATAAAGCGCTGGTCAGACCTCTGGAATTGTTTTTTGTTTGCCTTCTGTACAGCCGCCCCCATTTCAAGGTCTGATAACTCTTATGGAAGAATTTGCTGAAAAAATAACTTTTTTTGGGTGTGTGTGTGTGTGTGTTTTTCATGCTTGGGTGCTGATAAAGCGCTGGCCATGGCCACTGGCAATGTTTTTGTTTTCCACAAGGGGGCAGCATTTACTTTTTTTTTCATGTTAGCGCTTTGTACCAGCATCAGCTGTTGTTAAAGCGCTATATAAACTAATATGTATGTATCGCATTATATTTTGGACAGCCGCCCTCATTTCAAGATCATATCACTCCAGACCCATATGATTTAGGAATAAACTCTTTATTTGATGTAATAAGAGATTCTAAGGTGTCTTAGGCTGCATTGAATGTTTACGTAGTCCTAAAACCGTAACATTGACTCTCTTCCCACTTTCAAATCCTACCTCAAAATCCATCTGATTAAAATCACGGCTTAGTTTAAATCAGCTATTTTATTATTCATCATTTATGGTTTTATTGTTCTGTGTATTGTTTTAATTGTAAAGTGTCCTTGGGTGTTCTGGAAGGCACTTGGAAATTAAATGTATTATTATTATTATAAAACTCAATATTCTATGGGTCCTGGAATTTGAATGAAAATGACAAAATGACCCTGGCACTGGAGTGGACACTCCAAAATGATGAGAATATTTATCACATCTCAATGGCTGTGACTCGTTCCGGTTTTCATACTTGATTTTATGGAAATCACTGGCTGTCAATTCGACAAGACAGCCGCAATGACGAATCCGGCCACACGAGGGAGCCAATACACTCGATGATTCAATTGCTGCGTGTGGGCCTTTTTTTTTTTAACCAAGGCACATATTTTACAAAGAAAAATCTCACGGTATACTTAACGAAAATATAGACAGATGCACTATCTAACTACAAAAAAAAATAATAAATGCCCTGTGTAGGTGTCATTAATGGAAACATTTTGGCGCTGTCCATTGCTGTAGTGCTGAATAGCAGACAGACTACACATTTAAAGGATAACCGACACCCCTTTTTTTGTTTCCTAACTGACATCAGAAAAACGTTTTATAGCATCTAAAATACCCAAAACACGCAGGCTGATAGTTTTAGTCAAATGCAAAACACCAATAAAAATGACTTAAAGAGTCCCAAAACTACTTCAAAATGACCCCGGAGATGCTGAGTTTCAGAAGGTCCCGCCCCCTTGTTCATGACGTCACGCCAGGACGTCTTGCCTTGCTCTACAATCAAAACAATGGCCTCAGATTCGGAGAAGATGCTTTGATGTTAGTCATCCAGTATGAATATGATTCAAATAGCTCTGAAGAGGCTGATTTGTCTGCTGGGAATTTGTGTCAACTAGTATCAAATAGTAGTCTTGGTGCAACACACAATGATTCACCATCGCGTTATTTATGTGTTTTCCTTCTAATTTCGCCATTAACACAAAGTTTTGAGACCAAACAAAGTACACAAAATGCATTGTGTGTCACTTTCTCGGTCAGGGGCGTTCCTTCAGTGACGTCACGTACGGACTCGTCACCAACTCAAAAACAAGACTTCCTGAATATTCAGCGCGAGTAAAATATAACTATATGCGGTGGAATCTTTGTAAAATACGCTCAGTAGAAGTCATTTGCAGCCATTTTACAACTTGTCCGGAGGCGTCGGTTGTCCTTTAAATAAGTTGTGCATTCGAACATATCTAACATTGGTTTCATCTACAATAAGCACATGACGCCAACTTGTGACAAATTGGGGAAGAGATTTGAAAATCAATTTCACGGCATCCATCCACAGGATTAAGACGCTGGTTAGTTCTGGCGTGAGTTCCGAGTACACAGTCTGTGCCTCAAGCTGCTTCAGTGAGTGGGTCATGGTAATAAAACTCGAGGATCCCAAAAAAAACAGAAGTCCCTTCTTGTATTAAGAGGTGCAAACGTTTCAATGATGGGAGTGACTGTTGGCGGTTGTAAATGGAACTGACGTCGAATACCCTCCAGAAGTCTTAGAACAGCAAGGTCAGTATAACTAAATAAATGATTTCATTTGATGAAACAAATGCTGTTTTAACGCTACAAATGTAGCATGTGTGACAGATCGCATTTGAGTGAAACTTATACCAGTGGAACGATACATGTGGTACTGTCGCGGCTTGGAATTGATGCAGATTTATGCGGGACAGGAGACAATCCCTTTTTGTCAATGGATGCTAAAGTTTTGTTTTTGCTTTCAAAACTTAGCTTGTAGCAGACGTGCACCATTTGACCATGATGTCTCAGATCCACTGGTGAAAAGGATGCTTTTGATCCTCTCCTCATCATTTCATCTAGAATTGCTCCATACCGCAAATAGGGTGCAAAAAGTGCTTAAGATTGAATGACATTAATTGTTATTTTGTTGTTGTTGTTTTGACTTCAAGATGAAAAAGACCCCACCACAGGCTAGTGTTAATCCGAAGAGGACACAAAAGAAAATTACGGTCGAGCAGAAGAAGGAGATCATCGAAAAACACAAACACGGCGTGCGTTTGTGTGACTTAGCGTCCCAGTACCAGTATGCTAAGTCGACCATTGCTACGTGTGGCTAAGGGTGCTTCTGTGTTGTCTAAGCAACTGTCTCAGGCAATAGAAGAGGTTGAAAAACCTCTGTTGATTTGGATTAACGAAAAGCAGCTAGCAGGGGACAGTGTAAATGAGGGTATTATACCTGAGAAAGCGCGGCACCTACGCTCAGATCAAGAGGCAACTACGTCAAAGACCATCACAAAAGTAAATAAAACGACTTTATTATACAGTACAGATTATTTCTTTCATTACAATACAATCGTACATTTATTATACATAAAATAAGGTATATTCTGCGTAGTTTTAAGGTTTATTTAGTAGAAAATAATGTTTTAAGGGGACCTGGAAATGGATTATTCTCATTTTTAATGTTTTCCTATGGGAAATTAATGTTTGGAAGACACACTTTTCACACTTATACACACTTTCTGGGAAGCAATTAAGTTCGTAAGCGTATCACTGTGCTTGGTATTAGTGAGTACTCAAAAGTAAGTACCATCATGTTTTGTAATTCTAAAATCCTATTCTTTGATCAAAAATGACCATTTTAGTACCCACTAAAAACTATTTTTCTTCCATCACGAGCTATTGTATTCATGTCTGACTCCCCATGGTGTGCTAACCCAGCGGGGGGAGTTCCGAGCCAATGACCCTGAGGGTACATACACCTTCACAAGATGAGAGAAATAACTTTTGGGCAGGGGGTCCAAATAAGTAGCGTTGTAAAGTCATGAGACAAAAGGACGTGCGGATGACCTCCAAGGGGGTTGGAAATCATCTCACGGCCTTAAGTTTGTTTACCAAGTCATATAATAGACAAGAATAGATCAACTTCACTAATGATGCCCAACGAAATTTAATTACCTTGAGTTTATTTTGTCTTGGGGTGCACAAAAATAAAATGTGGATGCGGATACATAAAAAAATAAGATAAATATAAATACAGTAAAGTCTCGTTATATCGATATTTAAGGGAGTCCGAAAAAATATCGATATATCCGGGACTATCGCTATATCCGACCCTGTTTGCATATAATTTTCTCCATGCGTGCATAGAAATAGTATCGATATAACCGGCACTATCGATATATCCGATATCGATATAACGAGACTTTACTGTATAATATAAATATAAAATATACATATAATATAGATAATATATAGATAATAATATAGATAAATATACATAAAACCTTTCATTTGGCAGCAGGCTGAAAGTTAAAAGACAAGCGACGTCACTTTTTTTGTTTTTTTAACTGACATCAGAAAAAAGTTTTGCAGTTGTATTACCGTATTTTCCGGTGTATAAGGCGCACCGGAGTATAAGGCGCACCTTCAATGAATGGTGTATTTTCAAACTTTTTCCATATACAGTAAAGTCTCGTTATATCGATATTCAAAGGAGTCCGAAAAAATATCGATATAACCGGGACTATCGCTATATCCGACCCTGTTTGCATATAATTTTCTCCATGCGTGCATAGAAATAGTATCGATATAACCGGGACTATCGATATATCCGATATCGATATAACGAGACTTTACTGTATAATATAAATAAAATATAAATATAATATAGTTAATATATAGATAATAATATAGATAGATAAATATAGACAAAACCTTTCATTTGGCAGCAGACTGAAAGTTAAAAGACAAGCGACGTCACTTTTTTTGTTTTTTTTAACTGACATCAGAAAAAAGTTTTGCAGTTGTATTACCGTATATTCCGGTGTATAAGGCGCACCGGAGTATAAGGCGCACCTTCAATGAATGGTGTATTTTCAAACTTTTTCCATATACAGTAAAGTCTCGTTATATCGATATTCAAAGGAGTCCGAAAAAATATCGATATAACCGGGACTATCGATATATCCGACCCTGTTTGCATGTAATTTTCTCCGTGCGTGCATAGAAATAGTATCGATATAACAGGGAGTATCGATATATCCGATGTCGATATAACGAGACTTTACTGTATAAGGCGCACCTGAGTATAAGGCGCACTTTCAATGAATGAAAAAAAGTTTTCCAAATATAATATTGATTTTTTTTCCCCCAAAATACAAGGCACACGACATTATAAGGCACTACAGTCGAAGTTGGTGTTACGCAATACGTCTACAGAGGCGGGGTAGAGTCGGTGGCTGCTGACAGTATTTGCGAGACCTGTTATGGCTCAATATTATTTGATGTATAAGGCGCAGGGTCATCTTTGAAAAAAAAGAGGGTTTTGGGTGCGCCTTATACACCGGAAAATACAGTACTTTAGTATGTTATGGCTGATCTAAACCTTTAATTTTTAAAGTCCGACTTTTTCATGGGTTTCCATACGTGGCGATCCAAAAAAAAGACACAATGGTGTCACCTGCTGGCTATAGATCGTATTTGCTTTCATTTAGGTTTGATTTTTTTTTCCCCTCTTCATCCATTTCTTAAAAAAAAAACCAAAATAAATGCAGCTGACTTCAACTGCCGTCGTTCCTCACAAATAAATGTGTCATTTCACAACAATGGCGCACAGAGTGAAGGAAAAGCTATAAGGTTGTTTGAAATACGTACACAACAAGGGTAATTTGCAGGAAAAGAAGTTCTTATCCAGTGTCCTTGAGAGTTTTGAAAGGTGCTTAGAAATAAAATGTATTCTTCTTCTCCTTCTTCTTTTTATTATTAGTAGTAGTAGTCGTAGTATTATTTATTTTTAGCTTGACAGTTAACTCATTCACTGCCAGACGATGCGCAAAAATGTACCAACTTGAGTGCCAGGGTTTTTGTCATTTTCACTCAAATTGCAGGACCCACAGAATATTGAGTTTTAAGATTACATAAACATTCAATTCAGCATAAGAAATCTTAGACTCTCGTCTATCATCAAAACAGTTTTCCTAAGTTATATGGGTCTGGAGTTATCTGAGCTTGAAATGGGGGTGGCTGGACAAAAATACAATATAATACATACATATTGGTTGAGATAGCGCTTTAACAACAGTTGAAGCTACAACAAAATGCTAACATAGACAAAAGGTAAATGCTGCCCCCTCGTGGGAGGGGAAAAACATTGCCAGAGGTCTGACCGGAGCTTGATCCGCACCCCCTTTCGCAAGACAAACCAAAACCTGAACAAATTCGAGAAGACTGGAGACTTTTTTTGGGGTAAAAATATGTTTCATTGCCTTTTGGGAAGCACTTGTCGCTCAGATTTTTGCTAGTGTGACAAAGCAAAATAAAAATGAATAGACAAACGAACGCCTCCAATGTGTCTTGAAAAAAAAAAAGTGTTCTTTTCTCACAAGTTACAGAGATGTCTCCTTTTGGATTAAGAGTCGACGGAATCTCGATGAACACAGTGGGCCATTTATCTGGGCTTAGTGTTGTTTTAAGAGGCGACACTGGTCTCGGAAGCAAAAAAAAAAGAAAAGATAAAAATCCACTTCTTTCTGGGTTTTTTTTTTTTTCAAAGGCAGCCGTTCATTTGCTCATCCGGTCAGTGAGTAACACCCACTTAAACGCCGCCGTGACTAAAGCACTAGAGAAAAGGAGGGGTTTATGCTAGCCTACCACTGAGAGAGAGCCACAGGCTACACAGCGTCTGGAGGCCGCCAGCTTCATTTCATCGAGAGGGGGGACCGTAGGGGCTTAAAAGTTAAAGATTACTTTGAAATCGGCATCCTTGCCATCAAACTGTTTCGCGACAATCCGCCTTTCCTCCCTGCAGCCGTCACTTCCCTCTAAAAAAAGAAGAAGAAAAAAAAAAAGACGTGGCCACGGAGCAAGGCGATGAGTTGGGAGTCAATCCTCTTTGATGATAGAGAAGGATCCTTTTGTTCCTTAATCCTCACACAAGCCTTTTTTTTCCCCTCCTCCTCTCCCCCCCCCCCCCCCCCTCTGCTCACTATTTCTGGACGTTCAACTGGACAACGAGGGGTTTTGATCATAAGGCGCCAAGTTAGGAGTTCACCTGTTTGGCTTTGATTGGAATCAAACAAAGTCGTCTGCTTTTTTTTGTGTGTTCTTTTGACTTTAAGATGGCGCCTCAAGAGTGGCTGCCTTTTCAGCAGCTCCTGTATTTTGTTTGTCTACTTTCATTTCTTTCATAACTTTGCTGCTGTGAAATGTCCATTTGTCCACTGCGAGACGAATAAAGGCTAATCTGATCCAACCCAATAACAAATAAATTACAAAGAAACTAATAAACAACTCAATAAACAAATAAACAATAAATAAATGAACAAATCAATAAATAATTAATAATGAATAAATAATTAATAATGAATAAATAATCAATAATCAATAAATAAGCAATAAATAAGCAATGAATAATCAATAAGTGGTGAATAAAATGAATAAATAATGAATAAATAATCAATAAATAGCCAACAAATAATAAATAAATAAATAAACAAATAAATAAATAACAAATAAATAATCAATAAATCGTCAATAAATCATCAATAATCAATAAATAATCAACAAATAATCAATTAAAAAAATAAAATAAATAAATAATCAATAAATAATAATAATAAATAATAAACAATAACATAAAACATAATAATAATAATAATAATAATAATAAACAATAAATAATGAATAAATTATCAATAAATCATCAATCAATAAATAAATAATCAACAAATAATAAATAATCAATAAATAAACAAACAAATAAATAAATAAATAAATAATCAATAATCAATAAATCGTCAATAAATCATCAATAATGAATAAAAAAATAATCAATAATCAATAAATCATCAATAAATAATCAATGAATAAATAAATAACAAATAAAAGAACAAATAAATAAATACAGTCAAGTCTCGTTATATCGATATTCTCGGGAGTCCGAAAAAATATCGATATAACCGGGACTATCGATATATCCGATCCTGCGGCATGTAAATTTTCTCCTTGCGTTCATAGAAATAGTATCGTAATAAGCAGTACTATCGATATAACCGATATCGATATAACGAGACTTTACTGTAAATAAGGATGAATGACTCTCTGTGTCTTTGTCATATTATTTATTTATTTGTTTGTTTGTTTGTTCTTTTGACTTCAAGATGGCGCCGCGAGAGTGGCTGCCTTTCCAGCACCTCCTGTATTTTGTTTTTCTCCTTCTTTCCTATCCTCATCCTTTGATAACTTTGCTGTTGTGAAATATACATTTCTCCACCGCGAGACTAATATACGTCAATGGAATCCAATTCAATTCAATTTTGGCTCTCTTCCGAACAATCCGATGCTTTCACGTCAGTGAGAGGAAGCTCAACCAAGTCACATGACACGGGTCAATTCAGTCAAAGGTGTTTCCCCCCCCCCCTAAGGAACAACTATTTGGCCCTTTCAGGAAGTAAAAAGGTCACCAGAAACAGACACTGACGGGGTTGCCATTTCCTGTGTGCCCAGTGTTGCTTTTAAGATGTGGCCGTAGCATGCGCCATGATCAGATTGGACACACATTTCACACAAGTCCGGGAGATCAAAGTGTTCTTCTCGATATGAATATCTGTCCCTGTCCCAAACAAATAATCTCAGAAGCATAGCCCCGAGGATCGCCTTTATTATGCAATTGCTTTGACGCATCATGTGATCATAAATTTTATCAGCGCGTGTCCATCGGATTTCTTGTCCGTGTGCATTTGAGGGGACATTGAATCACAAGTAGACATATGGCCTAATAAGTGCGTGAATGTTACAAAAATGGTGGGCCGTCTAGGCCTGCAAAGTCTTCTCTGCTGGCCTAAAAATATCTGAATTACAGACTGATGTTAATTATATTTTGTCCATAAATTCCTATTAAATAATTCAAAATTGTCTTTCGGCTTCCTTTCATTACTTTTGTCCCCGTTTTGCTGCTTCCAGATGCGTCTTTTCGTATTTAAGCATTTAACCAATCACATTTCAGCCATCATTTGTTACCAGGGTCATGAAATCTACCTGGATGCCTTCACAATCAGTTCTGCAGGCCCTGGAGCATTAAATGTGTCAATCAAACTGTTGCTCAAACCAATCACATTTCGAATTGGCAGCCCAAAAGGGTTCTTGAAGGCATTCTACTCAGCATTTTTACTCAGTGGTGCTTTCTACTATCTTTGTGACTGTTTTATTCCTGTATACGATAGGTGAACGTGTTAAGTGCTTTGTTACAGCTACAGCTGTTGTTAAAGTGCCTTATAAATCAATATGTATTGTATCATATACGGATTATTGGCTGGCCCCTGCAACAAAGCGGAAAAACATGGATCAAGTGTAGCAGTGAAAGCAAATGATAATAAAATGTATATAATAATAATAATAAAATGTATTATCCAACATTAGACTATCTAGCTGGCTATCTAGTTGCTATTATATAATAATACATTTCATTTATATTCAATGTATTATTATTATTATTATATTATTATTATTATGTATTAGCTATCTAGCTATCTAACTATGGGCTATCTAGCTAGCTATTAGCTATCTATTAGCTAGCTAGGTAGTGTTCTATCTCTGAGTTATTCCGGGTAGAGTGAACGCTGGCGTGTCTGGCTGCCGCTGCTCACCCGCAGAAAAACGTATCCTGTGACTGTAATGTGACCTTGAGTTTTGAAGGGCGCTTATAAATGAAATGTATTATTATTATTATTATTATTATTATTATTGACTAGTAAATACGTATAGAATGTGAAAGGTGACTTTAAACGAGGAAAAATAACGTCCTAAAGTGGCTTTATTCAATTGGTTTGCTGATACTTTCTCATTTAAACATAAAACAGCTTTGCGTTTAATATATTTTATAAACACGTAAACAAAAAAAATGGTGAAGAAACGAAAGCGACCCATTTTGGCTTTTGTCTCTGAAATTGACCGATAGTAACCCTACTGACGTCGCCGCTTCCCCGAACACGCGCCACCTACATTCCTCCAATCACAGGCCGCCAAACGTTCGACGTCATCCAGTCGCTTCCGGGCTTAGAATGCCATCCCGACTGCCGCTAAAAATGTACCATTTTATCAATTTTATCCGGCTTTTATAAATTACTGGAAATATATTGACTTGAGGCCAGTTACGTAGTGCTTTTAAAAGGGACTTAACATCATGCAGGAAGTTCTCAGTGAAGGATAACAGTACCTGAATCAATCCGGCGGAGGCTCACACGTAGCGGATGAGGTGAGAATGTATTGAAGCTTGGCAAATATTGCCGATCGTTAGCAACCGGGATGCTAAAGCGTGCGTCACTCTGCGACTTGCTATCCCCCCAAAAAAATGCAAAATTTCGATTGTGATTTAATTTCGCGCACGTAAGGATTTCGAATGCATCAGCGGCTTCTATCAATCTGAATGGAAATTCATTTTAAAATCGCTTTCTCTTTTGGGAATGTTTGTCCAAACCAATTGTAAATTTACAAGCAAACCTGATGTTGCTTTAGATGCTTTGCGTGACACATTTAAAACACATTTGCTCACACAGTAACTATGTGAACGGATGTGCTATGTGTCATAAATGTTGCAGTCGTGTCTTGATCTCGTCAAATGTGATCATTGTCTTAAGACCAAAGTAATCGATGCTTGAGCATGACCTCTCCTTTTCAAGTCTCAAATTCATTGACCGAACCCCCTTGCACAGTGACCAGGTTGCAACGGACATTTATCACATGGTATTGTGCTGTAAAGTATAAGTTAAAGGACAACCGACACCATTTTTTGTTTTCTAACTGACATCAGAAAAACGTTTTATAGCATCTAAAATACCCAAAACACGCAGGCTGATATTTTTAGTCAAATGCAAAACACCAACGATGCACCATCGCATTATTTGTGTTTTTCTTCTAATTTCGCCATCAACATGAAGTTTTCAGACCAACCAAAGTACCCAAAATACATTGTGTGTCACTTTCTCGGTCAGAGTGAGTCTTAAAACGTAAAATATAGCGCTATGTCGTGGCATCTTTGTAAAATACGCTCAGTAGAAGTCATTTGAAGTTATTTTACAAATTATGGACACAACTTGTCCGGAGGCGTCGGTTGTCCTTTGAAACAGCAATAAGGTCCATAAATAAAATTGAGTGTAGCAGGTTTACACTTTGGCTAAGGTGAATCTTCCTCACAACCCAGTATAGCCTCCTTCCAGCCTCACCTCTTTAATTCTTCAGCGACCTTGGATAGAGTTTTGTGCTTCTTTTTTTTCTATGTAGCTGATGCAGGCTGTAATTTCTAATGCTTTTGTTTTCCTTCATTGCAGGTTAACTTGCTCACGGAAATCAAGCACACCCACTACTCTTCCACCAATCATCCAAGACCCATTTTTGGAGACGTTCCCATAGCTCTGCTCCCTTTAAAAAATATATATTTTATTTATCCTCTCAAGATGAAGCTGAAGGAGGATATCAACCCCCTGCTGCTGCAGGTCTTTCGATCTGTTGTTTGGGTCTACTCTGTGATCACCTTTATACCCTGGTACTTCCTCTCCGGGGCAGGCACTAACTTAAAACGGGCACGCCGTATCAAAGCGCGTTCAATTAGCGGCCACCCAGCCGGTCCGTACAGGGCCATTAATAGCCAAAAGGAGCTGGTGGCGTGGTTGGATCCTGGGGTTGACACGCTGGATAAAATTTTTGAATCTGCAGCAAAGAAATTTCCCCGAAGGGACTGTTTGGGGACCAGGGAGGTTTTGAGTGAGGAGGATGAGCTCCAACCTAATGGGAAGGTCTTTAAGAAGGTGAGAGAAAGATTCCTACGGCGGTGATTTGACTTGTGAGTTTCATTTGCTGACCATTCATCAAAAATTTGAATCTCTAACCGTCAAATTGGAAAATATTCAATTCCTGACCAGCGGTTGCGTTGATACATCAAACATTTCAAATCTCTCCGATCAAATATTTCCCACCATTTTCACTGCAGCGCAATTAATCAGCAGTCTTATGCAAACAAACAGAACACCGAGCCTGTTTTCAACAAGTTAAAAACAAAAGGCGTTTTGTGCACTTTACAGCGAGGTCCCTGCATGTGGCACTATTTGACTGGATATAATAATATAATCATCATCATAATACATTTCATTTATAAGCGCCTTTCAAAACTCTCAAGGTCACTTTTCAGTCACAGGAGGAGTGTTTCTGTGGGTGAGCAGCTACACGCATCAGCGTTCACTCAACCCGGAATAACTCAGATAGAAAGTTAGCTAGCTAGCTAATAGATAACTAATAGCTAGCTAGATAGCAAATAGATAGCGAGATAGCTAATAGATAGCAACACAAGCCAGCATTCACTCAAATAGATAGAAAAGTTAGCTAGCTAATAGATAACTAACAGCTGGCTAGCTAGATAGCTAATAGATAGCAAATAGATCATTAGCTAGCTTGAGAGCTAATAGATAGCAACACGAGGCAGCATTCACTCAACCCGGAATAACTCAAATAGATAGAAAGTTAGCTAACTAGCTAAT
Source organism: Hippocampus bargibanti (assembly GCF_051943395.1). Lineage (NCBI taxonomy): Eukaryota > Metazoa > Chordata > Actinopteri > Syngnathiformes > Syngnathidae > Hippocampus > Hippocampus bargibanti. Next base: position 4,431,915 of record NC_142744.1, on the reverse strand, counting down.
AGATAACTAACAACTAGCTAGCTATATAGCTCATAGAGAGCAAATAGATAGTTAGCCAGCTGGATAGCTAATAGATAGCAACACGAGGCAGCATTCACTCAACCCGGAATAACAAATAGATAGAAAGTTAGCTAATAGATAACTAACAGCTAGCTAGCTTGATAGCTAATAGATAGCAAATAAATCGTTAGCTAGATAGATAGCTCATAGATAGCAACACGAGGCAGCATTCACTCAACCCGGAATAACTCAAATAGATAGAAAGTTAGCTAATAGATAACTAACAGCTAGCTAGCTTGATAGCTAATAGATAGCAAATAGATCGTTAGCTAGCTAGATAGCTAATAGATAGCAACACGAGGCAGCATTCACTCAACCCGGAATAACTCAAATAGATAGAAAGTTAGCTAACTCGCTAATACATAACTAACAACTAGCTTGCTAAATAGCTAATAGAGAGCAAAGAGATAGTTAGCTAATAGATAGCAACACGAGGCAGCATTCACTCAACCCGGAATAACTCAAATAGATGACACGATATGAATGAAGCGAGACCGTAATGAGACGTTTCTCTGTAGCCTCAAAAAAAAAAACATGATTTCTCGAAATCAAACATCAACATCAAACAGAATTCCATCATTTTTTTTCTTTGTTGACTGTTGTGTTTATTATTTTGCTTTGTGTTGACTATTATGTGAAGCTCTTTGTTTCAGATGTTGTGAAAGCGCTATATAAATTAGGATATATTGTATTACAAAAAGAGAAATTGAAATATGTTGTCCCGTGTAGGTCATTCTCGGAAATTACAACTGGTTGTCGTACGAGGAGACTTACCAGGCGGCCAGGATGTTCGGAAGCGGCTTGGCGGCCCTGGGCCAGAAACCTCAATGTAACATTGCCATCTTCTGCGAGACCAGAGCCGAGTGGATCGTGGCAGCTCAAGCTTGCTTCATGTACAATTTCCCACGTGAGTCACGTTTATTCCAATTGCAGGTCATCTGGAAAAGGAGAAAAAAAATTACGATAGATTATTAACCCCTTGAGGTTATTTCGTTTGGATACAACTAACCAGATTAAAGCGTAGACTGACAGGCCCTGAAATAACTTTGTCAATGGCGTTTTTAAAGGATTGCAGCTGAGCTGCAAGCCAATCGGGTTAGAACTCAGCAATTGGCCATTCACAGGTGATTGTGATTTCCTTCCCTGAAACAATTAGCACAAAACACACCATAAATGCATTTTGGTTTATTTCAATCAGTTTTGTATACCTTGGCAATACAGTGATACCTCGGTTTACGAACCCCTTGGCTTGCAAACTTTTCAATTTATGAACGTTACATTTATGAAAATTTTACCTTGGCATACGCACTTTTTTCGGGATACACACGGAGCGGCCTCAATGAGTGATGTGACGTTCGTGAACGCGCCCATTCTTCTAACAACAAAATGGCAGCCGACTGTTTTTGTCCTCTATTCTCCACCCCCAGTCTTCGGTTAAAGATATGTGATTGGTCAAGAATGCAGCAGTGAGGGGAGGTGGTTTAAACATTAAAGAAACAGGCAGACGACAGTGAGAGAGTTTCAACTTTAAAAATTCAAAGGCAGAGTGTAGACTGCAAGGTTAAAATATCCCATGAATCAGGCTCCACAAACAACCAACCCGCACAAGACATCTGTACACTTGATGCAAAAAGCTATCAACCCAGCTAAACCGAATACAATTGATGATGAACTAGATTAAATGATCACAGAGAAAGCACCTACTAGGGATCATTCCTCAAGATGGTGAAAGAAGAAGGTTACGTTCCTCATCAAGTCATAACTTTTATAACTTTGCTGCTGTGAAATGTAAATGTCTCCACTGCGAGACTAGGCAAAGGCAAATCCAATCCAAGTGTTTAATGCTGATGAAACTGGCCACTCCATTCCATCAAGCCATCAACGACCATCACAAAGGTCAATAAAACGACTGTATTATACAGTACAGTTTATTTCTTTAATTATAATACCATAGAACATTTATTATACATAAAATAAGGTATATTTTGTGTAGTTTTAAGGCTTAGAAAATTAGAAAGTAAAAAATTGTGTTTTATGGGAACCTGGGAACGGATTCTTCTCATTTTAATGGTTTCCACTGGGAAATTATTTTTTGGGATACACACTTTTTGCCTTACACACTCTGTCTGGGAACCAATTAAGTTCATAAGCCAAGGTATCACTCTAGTTCATAGGAATCATTTGACTCGATGATACCAACTCCGAATCTTAATTGGTGGGTTTTCGTCTCTAATTTGACAGTCGTCACCTTGTACGCCACTCTGGGACCCATGGCCATCGCCCACGGTCTGAACGAGACAGAGGTCACCCACATCATTACCAGCAATGACCTGCTACAGTGTCGTCTCAAGGTACCTGCCGGCGCCCTCTATCGTTTTTCAAAATTGTCATGTGGAATAAAAGGCCTTCATTTTTTTTGTTACCCTCTTTACACTGACTTGAACAATAATTGAACAAACAGGAGCATACATTGATGCTCACATTCATATATTCTCTCTTATTTTATGTATAATAAATGTCCTATTGCATGGTAATTGAATAAATAAACTGTACTGTATAATAGTCGTTTTATTTACCTTTGTGATGGTCGTTGATGTAGTTGCCTCTTTATGATATCCGAGTGAAGTTGCCGTGCTTTCGACGATAATGCCCTCACTCGCACTGCCCCCTGCTAGCTGCTTTGCGTTAATCCAAATCAACAGAAGTTTTTCAACCTCTTGTATTGCCTGACACCATTGCTTAGACAACACAGAAACACCCTTAGCCACACGTAGCAATGGTCGACTTGGCGTACTGATACTGGGACGCTAAGTCACACAAACGCACACCTCTTTCGTATTTTTTGATGATCTTCTTCTTCTCGACTGTCATTTTCTTTTGTGTCCTCTTCGGCTTAACACTAGCCTGTGATGGGGTCTTATTCAGTCCCATAATAGCAAAAGTACTCCACTCGATAACAAACCATGTCTGCACTCAAAGAAAATGGGTGTGGAAAACTAATCCGCCAGCCACCGTGGCGCTGTTCGACCGTGTGGTTTGGTGTTCATCCACCAGAAACTAGTCCGCCAGCCACCATGTGGTTTGGTTGGTCCGCCGAAAACTAGTTAGTATGCCAAGATTATATTCTCGTGAATTTAATGTTCGTGAGCTAAAGCGTTCGTTAGCCGAGGTATCATTTGTACTTTGTTCAAAGGAATCAATGTCAATTGTCATCACATTTCCTCCCATCAGGCGATATTGTGCGACATTCCGAGGCTACGCTACGTCATCGTCGTGGACAAGAAGCCGTCGAGCTGGCAGGACATCCTAAGAGGCATCACCATCCACAGCATGGACGCTGTTAAAGAGATGGGATCCAGGCCTGAAAATTGTGAGCTTTTGTACAATCGGATTAAAAAGCTTTTTAATTTTGCTGGGGAATTGCAAGTATCCTAGGGGTGGGGTGGGGGGGGGGTTAACACCTACACCCTGATGTGAAATTGGATTGATGTGCAACACACAAAAAGACATCCCATTAACATATCCAGTTTTCCCGATTGCAGTTTTTCATTTGAATCCGAAAACAAAAGTGCACAAAATGGCTTCCCTCAACCGTATGCTCCAAGCCCACAACTGCCATTTTGTCTGTGCCTCACAGTAGCGACTCACGGCGGACAGCCGCAGTCGTCTGATATCGCCGTCATCATGTACACCAGCGGCTCCACCGGCATCCCCAAGGGCGTCATGATCTCCCACGGCAACATCATCGCCGGCATCACTGGGATGGCAGAGCGAATTCCCAACCTCAAGTACGCAAAGGAACAAAAATGGACCGTTGAGGTTTACTGCCCGTCTAAATGCTAAATGGCCTCCGATCATGGCGAACAATAATATGTGGCCGGTAACTCATTCGCCGCCATTCCCGAATTTATTTGGGTTTTGTTTTTTTCTTGCAAGGGGGTGAAGATAAAGCGCTGGTCAGACCTCTGGCAATGCTGCAATGCTTTTCCCTTCCACGAAGGGCAGCATTTGCCTTTTGTCCATGTTAGTGCTTTGCTACAGTTTCAGCTTTTGTTAAAGCGCTATATAAATCAATATACAGTAAAGTCTCGTTATATCGATATCGGATATATCGATAGTCCCGGTTATATCGATATTTTTTCGGACTCCCGAGAATATCAATATAACGAGACTTTACTGTATATTGGATGGATTTTGTACAGTCGCCCTTATTTTAAGCTCAGATAACTCCAGACCCATATAACTTGGGAATTAATTATTTTTTCCTGATAAAGGTTTCTTACGCTGAATTGAATGTTCATGCGGTCCTAAAACTCAATATTTTGTGTGTCTTGCAATTTGAGTGTAGATGACAAAAACCCTGGCACTGGAGTTGACACCTATTTGCACATCGTCTGGCAGTGAATGAGTTAAACTAGATTTGAATATGGCGCTAAGTGTTTTTTATAATTTCTTTGTAATTTTTTGGTGTCATTTTTTGTTATTTTTTGTAATTTACATTTTTTTGGGGGGATTTGCAGTCCTAAAACTCAATATTCTGTGGGTCCTGCAATTGAAGTCAAAATGACAGAAACCCTGGCACTGGAGTGGACACCTATTTGCACATTGTCTGGCAGTGAATGAGTTAAACTAGATTAGAATATGGCGCTAAGTGTTCTTTGTAATTTTTTTTTGTTTTATTTTTTTTAATTTACATTTTTTTGGGGGGGGATTTGTAGTCCTAAAACTCAATATTTTGTGTCTTGCAATTTGAGTGTAGATGACAAAAACCCTGGCACTGGAGTTGACACCTATTTGCACATCGTCTGGCAGTGAATGAGTTAAACTAGATTTGAATATGGCGCTAAGTGTTTTTTATAATTTTTTTTGTGTCATTTTTTGTAATTTACATTTTTCGGGGGGGATTTGCAGTCCAAAAACTCAATATTCTGTGGGTCCTGCAATTTGAGTCAAAATGACAAAAACCCTGGCACTGGAGTGGACACCTATTTGCACATTGTCTGGCAGTGAATGAGTTAAACTAGATTTGAATATGGCGCTAAGTGTTTTGTAATTGTTTGTATTTTTTATTATTTTTTGTAGTTTACATTTTTTGGGGGGGATTTGCAGTCCTAAAACTCAATATACTGTGGGTCCTGCAATTTCAGTCAAAATGACAAAAACCCTGGCACTGGAGTGGACACCTATTTGCACATTGTCTGGCAGTGAATGAGTTAACATGCAAAAACAATCCGCAACATGCATGCAAAAAATATTGTGACTTGTACAGGAAGTGAAAATGAAATCAGGTGTTGGATACTAATTTTGTCCTTCAACATGCTTCTTTCACGTGTGTATTAAAACGAAAGCCATTATTTTCAAAAATAATAACTGTTGTTTTTGCGCCGGCAGTGAAACGGACACCTACATCGGTTACCTACCATTGGCCCACGTTTTAGAACTCAGCGCCGAGCTGGTGTGCGTCTCTCACGGCTGTCGCATCGGATATTCCTCCCCGCAGACTCTCGCCGACCAGGTCAGTGTACGAACGCATTCTCGCCGCTTGTACCTGTACACATGACGGATTTTAAGACAGAAAATGGATGTTGTTTGTTCTCCATCGTTCCAGTCAACCAAAATCAAAAAGGGCAGTAAAGGAGACACCAGCCTGTTGAGACCTACACTCATGGCCGCTGTACCGGTAAAGTCTTGGGAATGCTGCATTTTTTTTTATTTTTTTTCTTGCGGAATTTGGACTCATGATTTTCTCATACAGGAAATAATGGATCGCATTTATAAGAATGTGATGACAAAGGTGGAGGGAATGAGCAAATTTCAAAAGACGCTTTTTGTGCTGGCGTACAACTACAAGATGGAGCAGATCTCCAAAGGATACAGCACGCCTCTTTGTGACAGGTGATGCCCGCTTGACACAATAAACATGCTGGAACATGTTATTTTTTTTCAAAATTCCTCCTATCTATATATATATTTTTCTCCCCACGGGGCAAATTAGACCTTAAAATATAACAAGCAAGATTTCTCCTTTGCGCAGCTTCGAAAGTCATTCATTGTTCACCCAAGATAGCTCGACGGTGCTTTGCGCAAACACCGAAAACCATTTACAAATAAACCAGCTCAAGGGATTCAAAGGCAGCTAAACAAAGGGAACAAAAGTAGCTCATTATAGTTAGCAGAGAGCTAATTATTAGCTATTAATAATAATAAGTCAAAGTCAGCTTTATTGACAAATATGCTAATATGCATGACATGCAGCACAGATTAAATAACTGTCCCCTCGAACCCAGCGTGCAAGGCACTTTAACAAACATAATAAACACGAAAATGTAAATTTGCCAGGAGAGGGGAGCCGCTGCGTGTTCACGCGCCGCCATCTTGGGAATAAAATTAATAATATGAATAATAATACTTTTATAAGCGCCTTTCAAGAACACTTTACAGTCACAGGATATGTACAATTTATTTTTGAGGCTTATAGTTACTAAAAAAAACATGGCCCGAGTCAATAATCTCTATTCCAAGTAAACAATGACAATTTTTCAAGCAAACCAAATATTTTGGAAAATTAGATGAATTGTTGCGCAGAAATAATTTAAATGATTTGTTTTCCCTTAAAGGACAACCGACACCATTTTTTTCAGAAAAACGTTTTATAGCACAGGTGTCAAAGTCAAGGCCCGTGGGCCAAATCCGGCCCGCCACATCATTTTTTTTTCGGCCCGCGAAAGCAAATCAAACTTGTTAAATTCCATGATGATTGCTAAAATCTGAGCCAAAATGTCATATTTTTGGATGTCAACCACAATAAAAGTAATTATTCTTGACTTCAGATTTGAAAACGAGTTATTCATTAATTTGCTGTGTGCTCTATATGTAATATTTGAAGGGATTTAAACATTCTAATTGGTTCCCCAAATTCATAACGGCCCTCGAGAGGAAACCATAACTACAATGTGGCCCGCGGCAAAAAATGACTTTGACACCCCTGTTTTATAGCATCTAAAATACCCAAAACACGCAGGCTGATATTTTTAGTCAAATGCAAAACACCAATAATTCACTGCGTCTTTTTTACGGTCAGGAGGCGGTCCTTTTCTGACGTCACGTGAGTACTCGTCAAACAACTCAAAAACAAGACTTCCTGAATGTTCAGCGCGAGTCTTAAAACGTAAAATATAGCGATATGCGGTGGAATCTTATTAAAATACGCCCAGTAAATGTCATTTGAAGCCATTTTACAAATTATGGACACAACTTGTGCGGAGACGTCGGTTGTCCTTTAAGTATGGTGTTAAAATGTTACGAAATAGGAACGTTTTCATCTACAAAAATCAAATTTACCTTTTGTCACAATGATTTATTGTTGTTTATTTTTTATTTACTGTTTGTCTGACCACCGTTTATTCCTATCAACGTCTTAGTTTGGTGTTCAAGAGGGTCCGAGCGCTGCTGGGGGGCAACACACGGGTGCTACTCTCAGGCGGGGCACCGCTGTCGGCCGCCACTCAGCGCTTTATGAACATTTGTCTATGCTGCCCCGTGGGGCAAGGATACGGTCTCACCGAGACCTGTGGAGCGGGCACCATCAGTGAGGGTGAGTACAGAAAAGCCTCTTTGGCGTTGCACCAATTTACTTATTCGCTTTATTTTCTGTGGAAAAAAAAAATAATACAGACTCAATTTAAAAATGTGATTAAGAGTTGGGCTGACTGTATTAACTTATTCACTGCCATTCTTGAATTTATTCGGGAATTGAAACTATGACGTGGAGCGCCGTTCCCGAATTTGTTCTGGTTTTGGTTTTTCTTGCAAGGTGTGCAGATAAAGCGCTGGTCAGACCTCTGGCAATGTTTTTTTTTTTTCCTTTCCACAAGGGGCAGCATTTCCTTTTTTTCAATGTTAGCGCTTTGTTACAGCTTCAACTGTTGTTAAAGAGCTATATAAATCAATATGTATGTATTGTATTTTTGTACAGCCACCCCCATTTCAAGCTCAGTTAACTCCAGACCCATGTAACTTAGGAATTAACTTTTTTTTTCCTGATGAAAAGGTTGCTTACGCTGAATTGAATGTTTATGCAGTCCTAAAACTCAGTATTCTGTGGGTCTTGAGTGGAAATGACAAAAAACCCCGGCACTGGAGTGGACACATTTTTGCACATCGTCTGGCAGTGAATGAGTTAAACTGGATTTGAATATGGCGCTATGTGTTTTTGTATTTTTTTTTGTGTTTTTTTATACTTGTTTTTGTAACTTTGTTTAATTTCTTTGTATTTTTTTGGGGGATTTGCAGGCCTAAAACTCAATATTCTCAATATATTATTTATGTATTTATTTATTATTCATTGGTGCATTTATTTATTGGTGTATTTATTGATGTATTATTTATTTATTTATTCATTTTTTTTATGTGTGTGTTTATTTATAGGTGTATTTATTTGTGTATTTACTTATTGGTGTTTTATTTATTCATTCCTTTATTTATTGTTATTTATTTATGTATTTATTTATTGCAGTTTGGGACTACAGCACTGGACGGGTGGGCGCACCACTTGTATGCTCGGAAATGATGCTGAAGGATTGGGAGGAGGGTAAGTTCAGCAATGTTAATTTTCTCATCAAAAGTCACGCGGTTGTGAAAAGGTGACTTTGTGGGTCCGCAGGACGCTACTACAGCACGGACAAGCCAAACCCGCGCGGGGAAATCTTAATCGGCGGAGCCAATGTAACGATGGGTTACTACAAAAATGAAAGCAAGAACCGCGAGGATTTTTTCGTGGACGGCAAAGGCCAGCGATGGTTCTGTACCGGGGACATTGGAGAGTTTCACCCTGATGGGTGTCTCAAGATCATTGGTGAGGAGCCTGTTCACAATGAGTTGTCATGTTTGAATCTATCTATCTATCTATCTATATGCGTTAGGTTGCTCTGATGATTTTTTTATTAACGACGCTAACAATGTAATTAACTCATTCACTGCCATTCACGAATTTATTCAGGAATTGAAAATATAACGTAGAGCGCCATTCCTGAATTTGTTCGGGTTTTGTTTCTTCATGCTTGGGTGTTGATAAAGCGTTGACCGTGGCTTCTGGTGATGTTTTTTATTTCTTTTGTATTGCATTGTAATTTGGACAACCACCCTCATTTCAAGCTCATAATGCGTTTGCAGCAGCTACTGTATTTTGTTTTTCTACTTCTTTCTTTCCTTTCATCACTTTGGTTCTTTGTTACTTCCGGGTAGGGTGAACGCTAGCGCGAATGGCTGCCGCTGCTCACCTGCACACAAAAAAATTCCGTGACTGTAAAGTGTCCTTGAGAGTTTTGAAATGCACTTAAATGGCATTAAATATATTATTATTATATAACTCCAGACCCATATAATTTAGGAATTAACTCTGTCCCTGATGAAAGAAGAGAGTCTAAGTTCTCTAACGCTGTATAGAATGTTTATGTAGTCCTAAAACTCAATATTCTGTGGGTCCTGGAATTCAAGTGACAATGACAAAAACCCTGGCAATAAAGGTGGAAAGCGCTCTATAAATTCGGATGTATTGTATGGTATTTTTGCACACGTCTGGCAGTGAATGAGTTACAAAGAATGTAATGAAGGAAACGGTTTACGGTTACGGGTATGCACAACTAGGCCACCAGGGGGCTGTCTAACATAGCCTTACAGACAAATGTTTAAAGACAAAATACAAGGGTGGAGTGGTACACCGCCACTTGACTATTCATCTCCTTGATAATGAAATATTCAGCCAAATAGACATTTTTTTAAAGTCAAATACACAATTTATAATTTTCTTTTATGTTTAATTTGACGGCAAACTCTAACTGAGTTGCAATCAACAGGATGCAGCGTCTTTTTTTTTAACAATTGTTCAATAATTGCTAATGTGCTGTCTAATGGGGCGGTTAAGTTCACTTTCTCATATAAAAATACTTATTTCCCACCATCATTTGAGCAACGTTAGCTCTAGCTAGCTAGCTATTAGCTCTCTAGATATCTAGCTAGCTGGCTATCTTTTAGCTATCTATTAGCTAGCAAGCTAGTTTTCTATTTATTTGAGTTACTTCCGGCTTGGGTTGTCAGCCATCTATTAGCTAGCTAGCTAGATTTCTGTCTATTTGAGTTACTTCCGTGTTGGGTTGTCTATTAGCCATCTATTAGCTAGCTAGCTTTCTATCTATTTGAGTTACTTCCGGGTTGGGTTATATATTAACTATTAGATAGCTAGCAAGCTAGTTTTCTATTTATTTGAGTTACTTCCGGCCTGGGTTATCAGCTATCTATTAGCTAGCTCGCTAGCTTTCTATCTATTTGAGTTACTTCTGTGTTGGGTTATCTATTAGCTAGCAAGCTAGTTTTCTATCTATTTGAGTTACTTCCGGGTTGGGTTATCTATTAGCTATCTATTAGCTAGCTAACTTTCTATCTATTTGAGTTACTTCCGGGTTTGGTTATATATTAGCTATCTATTAGATCGCTAGCTATCTAGCTTTCTATATATTTGAGTTACTTCCGGGTTGGATAAATGCTAGCGCATGTGGCTGCCGCTGCTCACCCACAGAATAATGTATCCTGTGACTGTAAAGTAACCTTGAGAGTATTGAAAGGTACTTATAAATTAAATGTATTCTTATTCTTATTATTATTATCATCTTGTGACACCTCTACGCAAATACAATTTTTTTCCCAACTGTTTACAAATGTCTGCTTTTTGGCCACAGAACAGAGAATATTGAAGAGAGTCATTTTAGGATTGTGTCCTGTTATCTTCCCACAGATCGCAAAAAAGATTTGGTGAAACTACAGGCCGGTGAGTACGTCTCATTGGGAAAAGTGGAGGCCGTTCTGAAGAACTGCCCGCTAGTAGACAACATCTGTGCCTATGCCAACAGGTAAAAAGTCCTTTGACAAATAGCAGACTTTTTTTTAATTATTATTATTATTATTATTTTAATGTATTTATGTTGGTTTGCAGTGACCAATCGTACGTTATTAGCTTCGTGGTGCCCAACCACAAACTGCTGATGGCACTGGCGGAGCGGAATCAAGTGCGAGGCTTGTGGGAAGAGATTTGCAACAACTCGCAGATGGAGAAGGAAATGCTTCGCATCCTTACGGAGGCTGCTATCTCATGTAGGGGGGGGGGGGGGGTCCTTTTTTTTCAACAAAAGACATCAAAAAATAGCCAGAATGAAAATTCCGATTTTTGAGATCTGAGATGCTAATTAGCTCTAACTGTATACACCAAATAAATGTGCTCTATCGTGTTATTTATGTAATAATTTTGTATCACATTTGATACAATGGGTGCTTTTGGCAACCTTTTCCCACAATTTGACACCAAAGTCAGAGAGAAAGCCACTTTGTCCCCACTTAAAGGACAACCGACACCATTTTTTGTTTCCTAACTGACATCAGAAAAACGTTTTTTAGCATCTAAAATACCCAAAACACGCAGGCTGATATTTTTAGTCAAATGCAAAACACCAATAAAAATGACTTAAAGTGTCTAAAATCTGCTACAAATCAGCTTGAAAATTGGGGGATTTTCAGAAAGTGCCGCCCCCAGTTCGTGACGTCACGCCAAGTCGTCTTGCCTTGCTCGAGAAACAAAACTTCAGATTGGGAGACGATGCTTTCTTGTTACTCATCCAGTTCTGAATATGATTCAAATAGTTCTGAAGAGGAAAGCATACATGTTTGCAATTGATTCAAGGAGTCCTCCCATATCAATTCGAGCTGCCAATGACAGCAATGTAGCTCCCAGAAAATGAACAAGATGGCGCCAAAGCTCCGTTGTAAATGGGCTGATTTGTCTCCTGGGAATTTGTGTCAACTAGTATCAAATAGTAGTCTTGGTGCAACACACAACGATTCACCGTAGCGTTATTTATGTGTTTTCCTTCTAATTTCGCCATCAACACGATGTTTTCAGACCAAACAAAATACCCAAAATGCATTGTGTGTCGCTTTCTCGGTCAGGGGCATTCCTTCAGTGACGTCACATCAGAAATCGGCACCAACTCGAAAACAAGACTTCCTGAATATTCAATGAGAGTCTTAAAACGTAAAATATAGCTACATGCCATTGAATCTTTATAAAATATGCTCAGTAGAAGTAATTTAAAGTCATTTTACAAATTATGGACACAACTTGTCCAGAGGCGTCGGTTGTCCTTTAATGGCTTGTAAGAGTTGTATGTTCATCTTTCTCCGAAGCGTCAATCTCACCAACCCTTTTATGTTCTTCTCCCCCCCCCCCCCCCCCCCCCCCCCCCCCCCCCCCCCCCCCCCCACACACACACAGCAAAACTGGAACGTTTCGAGATTCCCAAAAAAGTACGTCTGTGCTCGGAAGCCTGGACGCCAGAGACCGGCCTGGTCACGGACGCCTTCAAACTGAAGCGCAAAGAGCTCCAAACGCACTACCAAGAAGACATTGCAAGGATGTACGCAGGAAAATAACACACGGCCAGCCCCCTTATACACGCACGACGGCATGTAATAATAACACAAGAGGGTCCCGAGGCCCCTGAAAGAACGACTTGGGGGGGGGGGGGGTGCCTTATAATTTAGATCAACACATGGTGAGAAAAAAAAAATCCATATTAACTGGTCCACCTTCCACACAAACAGTGACTCGCACACTCGGCTCTAAGCGGGTTGCGTTTCCGGCCTTTGTTGCCATGGCAACCAGAGCCAGTCATCGACGTATGGAAACAAATACGTGACCACGGCCAAAATAAAGCGACGGAGACGGAAATGTGGCTACTTCGTCAACGGTTAATTTGTTTATTGGAATCAACAGTTACGAGTGACAACATCAAGAGTCGGGGACTTCACTGAGCCAGTCTTTATGTATTACTGTATTATTATTATTTTTATATGTTTGGAAAATGTTACCGTACATTACCATCCTTTTTTCACTCCCACAAAACAAAAATAATAGTTTTTAAAAAAAGGATATAGGCTGAAAACCAGACATTTTTTAACATTTGTCCCGTTTATATTTTTCAAAGTGTGCGTTGATTCACGCATGTTAATTTTATACCTTCTACCATCTCATTGAATTTTATTGTTCTTATATTAGCCTTTATTTGTCTCGCAGCGGAGAAATTGACATTTCACAGCAGCAAAGTGATGACAGTAAGAGGAAAGGAAGAAGTAGAAAAACTAAATACAAAACCAGCCGTAAAGGTAGCCAGTCTCGCGGCGCCATGTTGAACAAAATAACAATTAATGTCATTCAATCTTCAAGGAATGAAAGACGTAGAAAAACAACATACTCATGGCGCCATTTTGAAGTGAAGAGATAAAAAAACTAAGTAACAAATATGACAACTAATCATTAGATTGGATGTACCTTTATTCGTCTCGCAGTGGAGACATTTACATTTCACAGCAGCAAAGTGATGACAGTAAGAGGAAAGGAAAGGAAGAAGGAGAAAAACAAAATATAGGACCAGCTGTAAAGGCAGCCACTCTCGCCGCGCCATCTTGAGGTCAAAACAACAACAAAAACTAATCATTAGATTGCATGTACTTTATTAGTCTTGCAGCGGAGAAATTGACATTTCACAGCAGCAAAGTGATGAAAGTAAAAGGAAAGGAAGAAGTAGAAAAACAAAATATAGGACCATACACACTCATATATATATATATATATATCAATACATTTCATTTATAAGCGCCTTTCAAAACTCTCAAGGTCACTTTACATATATATATATATATATATATATATATATATATATATATATATATATATATATATATATATATATATATATATATATATATATACACACACACACACACACACACACACGCATGCATACATACAGGTAACATCCGACTTACGACCGAGTTCCAGTGCGACCAAACGGTCGTAAGTCAGAATGGTCGTAAGTCGAAATTCATTCAAAATGTTGAATAGATGCTAATGACTCGCAAACTCAAAGGTTAAAAATAGGATCTGGAGGTCGTGGTCGTAAGTACGGGTAGTCGTAAGTCGAGCCGGTCGTAAGTTGGACGTTACCTGTAATTTTGTTTTCCTACAAATTGATACGCACGCTCATTCCATACATTTCAGTGTTATTTTTTTTTTTTTACCAATCTTAATTTTTGGAAACGGTTTGCGTTCTTTGACAATGTCTGGAATTATTCTGATCATCTATTTTCTTTTTGATTTCCAAATAAGGTCCAGTTTTTTCAGTCTTTCCTTTTGTTGTTTCTTCTTGTACTGTATATATCCTTTTTTTGTGTGTTGCAAAACCAGTAGATATCAGTCAGATGTTTTTTTTGAGGGTTTTATTCTTCCTTTTTGTAATGGCAACATTTGTGTTTTATTCACGGTTTTGGCTCATTTTATAATTTGTATGTTCACCCAAAGATTGAGTACGTGTTTACCGATTGGACATCACCCTTTTTGTTTACGCAGTGTCCACTTTACTCTTTGTGCCATTTTGATTTCACTCCAATCGACCGGATTTTTTTTTTTTAAGCACCCTGTCAAATTTCGTCTGAATCAAGTACAATATTGTGTTTTGTTGCTGCGCCTTGTCAGTTAAAGGACAACCGACACCTCCGGACAAGTTGTGTCTATAATTTGTAAACTCACTTCAAATGACTTCTACTGAGCGTATTTCAATAAGATTCCACCGCATATAGCTATGTTTTACATTTTAAGACTCGCGCTGAATATTCAGGAAGTCTTGTTTTTAAGTTGGTGACGATTCCTGACATGACGTCACTGAAGGAACGCCCCTGACCAAGAAAGCGAATGCATTTTGGCTACTTTGTTTGGTCTGAAAACACAGTGTTGATGGCGAAATTAGAAAGAAAACACATAAAGCGGATGTGCTACGCTGCGTTGGTCTCATCGGGTTGGAGCTAACTTTGTTTCGTTCTTGTCATTATCAGAATCAGAAAGCCGTTAATAGTCCCACAATGGGGAAATTTGCCATGCCTAGTTGGCTTGCGGCCAGTTTACCACGCTGCGGTGCGTTTCTTCGTGTTGATTAGTTGCGATTTACTGCGTTAGGCTCCTTTTGTCATGATGCGCTTTGTAAGGTTATGAGTAACCTATTGCTGTTTTGTTATCATGAGGCGCCTCGTCGGGTTGTGGATATGCTATATTTTGTCTGGTTGCGGATCATTTCACGTTGCAATCAATCTTGTTGGGTTGTAAGTGAATCACTAGGTGATGTTTTTGTCATGACGCGCCGTGTTGGGTTGCGGCTAACTTGCTAGCTTAATCTTTATTTGTTTAACCCCGCCCCATGACGAGTTAACTTTTACTTAAAGGACAACCGACGTCTCCAAACAAGTTGTGTCCATAATTTGTAAAATGGCTTCAAATGACTTCTACTGAGCGTATTTTACAAAGATTCCACCGCATAGAGCTATATTTTACGTTTTAAGACTATTCCGGAAGTCTTGTTTTTGAGTTGGTGACTAGTCTGTCTGTGACGTCACTGAAGGAACGCCCCTGACCGAAAAAAGGACACATTGTAGCAGTCCTTCCATCACGTCAATGCATTTTGCTGTACTTTGGTCTAAAAATGACGTGTAGGACCAAAAAGAGGCAGAAGAGGGCGACAAAGCTCCATGTAAGGAATTAATCAGCCTGTGGAAACGGGCTGATTAATTCCTTACACGGGTTTGTCGCCATTTTCTGCCTTTTTTGGGTGCGACATTTCCCACCCCTGATGCCTCAAAATGACACGGAATAAGTACATTTTTATTGGTGTTTTGCATTTGACTAAAAATATCATACTGTGTGTTTTGGGTATTTTTGATGCTATAAAACGTTTTTCTGATGTCAGTTAGGAAACAAAAAAGTGACGTCGGTTGTCCTTTAAATGTCGCGATCTAATGTTGCGGGTCCATTATTGATGTTATTTTCTTCTCGTCGGGTTGCGGCAAACTCACTTTCTAGGCAGTTTGTTTGCCACTATCAAAATGTCACGTTAAAGTTAGCGATCAAGCATTGAAGCATTACTTAGCGATCACATTGCAATCGGGTGTCTCTAAGGGAATGTGCTGTAAATACTTTGCCTTTTCTCACACTACTTTTTATTGTTGTTGTTTTCCTCTAAAAAGTGTCCAAGGACATTTATACTCCCTCCTCAGGCATCTTTTTTTTTTAAACCTGTGAATATAAATAATACAAATGATTGTGCAATATTTATTCTCTAATTTTAGTTTCAATGAAAGGAACATTTCAACTTTTTTCAAGCGGTGAAAAAGATGTCCGATAGAACGACATAGGAACAACGTAGGAAGAACATGGAGGTAGAGAGACACTGAAAGAGCATGTGTATCGAAATGTCTTACTTTGCTATGTTTGTGTTTTGAAGACTTTGATGGGATGAATTCAACGGTAAACAATTCTGTCTGGTACATGAAATAAAATCTTTCTTAAAACCTGCTTAACTCATTCACTGCCAGAAGATGTGCAAAAAAATGTGCCAGGGTTTTGGTCATTTTTACTCAAATGGCAGAACCCGCAGAATATTGACTTTTAGGACTACATGAACATTCAATTCAGCGTTACAAACCTTATACTCTCTTCTTTCATCAGGAGAAAAAGACTTAATTCCTAAGTTATATGGGTCTGGAGTTATCTGAGCTTGAAATGGAGGCGATTGTGAAAAATACAATTATTTCAAGCTTATTTGGTTCGACAGTTATCTGCATTTAAAGTGGGGGCGGCTGTAAAAAAAAAGGCAAACGCTGACCCCTCTTGTGGGAGAGAATAACATTACCGGAGGTCTGACCGAAGCTTCAAACGCACCCCCCACTGCAAGAAAAAAAAACGGGAATGGCGCGCCACGTCATGCTTTTCAATTCCCGACTAAATTTGGGAATGGCAGTGAATGAGTTAATATTTCTGTATTCAGGAAAAAAAATATCCGATTGAAAATATATATAAAAAATTAATAAAATGCCATCAATCAAATGTGTGTGCGCAACTGGACATGAGGAAATGAGCACTGTATGATTGACATGTTCAATCGGGCTTTCCATAGAACAGAATTTTACCCGCATTTTTTTCAGACAGATTTCATGTAACTTATAACTAAGGTGCGATGGACGAAGTGCATATACAGTAAAGTCTTGTTATATCGATATTCAAGGGAGTCCGAAAAAATATCGATATAACCGGGACTATCGATATATCCGATCCTGCGCCGAACTGCATTAAACAAAAGCCGCCAAAAGAGGGCAGCCAAGCGCCATATAAAAAACTGAGCTGGCCATTAGCTCCCTTTTTTTTTGGGTGAGAGATGTTCCCCCAATGTTGCCTCAAAATGGCACATATAATTCTTTAATGATTGTAAACATGTATGCTTTAATCTTCAGAACTACAGTTTAAAAAAAAATGTTTTAGGATCATGGAATGAACTTCTGGCATTTTAGCAACTAGCAATGCATTTTTTGTCATATATTTGCTTCAATATTCATGTTGCCTTGTTACACGTGAGCTTGTTTTCAAGGCTCCTGCGAATGTGACATCAGAAGTCCAAAACGCCCCCCCCCCCCTCACCTCCTTTCCTTTCGAACTCCCTTTCATTCAAAGTTTAAAGGACAACTGACGTCTCCGGACAAGTTGTGTCCATAATTTGTAAAATGGCTTCAAATGACTTCTACTGAGCGTATTTTATACAATGCAGTGTATTTCTTTCATTACAATACAATAGCACATTTATTATACATAGAATAAGGTATGTTGTGTGTAGTTTTAAGGCTTATTTAGTTGAAAAGTATATTTTATGGAAACCCGGGAACGGATTATTCCCATTTTAATGGTTTCCTATGGGAATTTTTTTTTGAGATACACACTTTTCGCCTTACACACTGTGTCTGGGAACCAATTAAGTTCGTAAGTTGAGGTCTCACTGTACTCAATTTTCAATACTGTTATATAAATCAATATGTATTGTATATGGCATTGCTTATGAACAATAATTTATGAATAATGAATAAGATGATTGCTGTACAGTGTTTAATAGTCCTTTTTCTTCATGTCTGAAGGGGTCCCTACAAACAAATGTCTCCTTCCTTAGTTTCTTGACTGATTATTATGTAATAAAATGCTGAAAAGTTGGTGTGGTGTAGTTGGGTGCTGTTTTTTTTCCCTTTGAGGCACAACGTGTGACGAGTGTGACCAGCCTCTTGGATTCCAATCATCATGGAACTGGTGTTCCTATGGCAACAAAGGCCAATGAGAGTGCGTGCGTGCATACGTGCGGTATATCGAAAGATACAGAACGTGGCGTTTGAAAATGCGGCCTTCAATCAGAGCCTAATAGAATTTCTATTAAATCTTTTCACAAAAAAAGCACATTTTTCATAATGGAGAGTTATATACACCTTACCATACTTTTAAAAGGAACTAGAAATTGACTATTTTTCACACAGTTATGAAAATCTAATATGACAATAGTTATATGTATTAAAAACAATTGAAGCCACATCCAATATGGCTGCCCGCAAATGTCATTCGAATAAGATTTCTTAAACTTGTATGTGTGCTAACATCGGAGTAAATTTCTCCACTGCGAGACTACTAAAGGCTAATCCAATCCAATCCCCCCAAAAAATTAAAAATAGACCTTTGCATGCAAATACTTTTGCAAGGAACTAGAAATTGACGATATTTTCACACACAGATATGAAAATCTAATGTTATGTGTATTGAAAACAGTTGAAGCCACATCTAATATGGCTTCCCGCCGGGCATCGCCCCCATTTTATGAAGTATTAATAATAATAATAATAATAATACATGATATTTATCAGCGCCTTACAAAACTCTCAAGGTCACTTTACAGTCACAGGATCAGTTTCTCTGTGGGTGAGCAGCGGCAGCCACATGCGCCAGCGTTCACTCAACCGGGAATAACTCAAATAGATCAAGTTAGCTAGCTAGCTAACGAAGAGATAGCTAGATAGCTAGTTAGACAGCTAATAGATAGCAAATAGATAGGTAGCCAGCAACGGTGACCCCGTTCAACCGGGAATAACTCAAATAGATCGAGTTAGCTTGCTAGCTAATAGATAACTAATAGATAGATAGCTATCTAGTTAGACAGCTAATAGATAGACAATAGCTAGCTAGTTAGCTAGGTATCCAGCAACGGTGACCCCGTTCAACCGGGAATAACTCAAATAGATCAAGTTAGCTAGCTAGCTAATAGATAACTAATAGCTAGCTAGTTAGCTAGATAGCAAATAAATAGCCAGCTAGGCAGCCAGCAATGGTGACCCCGTTCAACTGGGAATAACTCAAATAGATCAAGTTAGCTAGCTAGATAATAGATAACTAAGAGATAGAAAGCTAGCTAGTTAGACAGCTAATAGATAGCAAATAGATAGCTAGCTAGGTAGCCAGCAACGGTGTGACCCCGTTTCACCGGGAATAACTCAAATAGATCAAGTTAGCTAGCTAGCTAACTCGTTGGACAGCTAATAGATAGAAAATAGATAGCCAACAACGGTCATCCCGTTCAACCGGGAATAACTCAAATAGATCAAGTTAGCTTGCTAGCTAATAGATAACTAATAGATAGATAGATAGATAGCTAGTTAGACAGCTAATAGATATAAAATAGATAGCTAGCTAGGTAGCCACCAACGGTGACCCCGTTCAACCGAGAAAAACTCAAATAGATCAAGCTAACTAGCTAGCTAATAGATAACCAACAGATAGCCAAACAGCCAATAGACAGCAAATAGATAGCAAATAAATAGCAAATAGATAGCTAGCTAGATAGCCAGCAACAGTGACCCCGTTCAACCGTGAATAACTCAAATAGATCGAGTCAGCTAGCTAGCTAATATATAACTAAGAGATAGAAAGCTAGCTAGTTAGACAGCTAATAGATAGCAAATAAATAGCAAACAGATAGCTCGCTAGGTAGCCAGCAACAGTGACCCCGTTCAACCGGGAATAACTCAAATAGATAGAGTTAGCTAGCTAGCTAATAGATAACTAAGAGATAGAAAGCTAGTTAGACAGCTAATAGATAGCAAATAAATAGCAAATAGATAGCTAGCTAGGTAGCCAGCAACGGTGACCCCGTTCAACCGGGAATAACTCAAATAGATCGAGTTAGCTAGCTAGCTAATAAATAATAAAGATGACTAATAGATAGATAGATAGCTAGTTAGACAGCTAATAGATAGCGAATATATAACTAGCTAGGTAGCCAGCAACGGTGACCCCGTTCAACCGGGAATAACTCAAATAGATCGAGTTAGCTAGCTAGCTAATAGATGACTAATACATAGCTAGTTAGACAGCTAATAGATAGCTCGCTAGGTAGCCAGCAACGGTGACCCCTTTCTACCGGGAATAACTCAAATAGATCGAGTTAGCTAGCTAGCTGATAGATGACTAATAGAAAGCTAGATAGCTAGTTAGACAGCTAATAGATAGCAAAAAGATAGCTATCTAGATAGCCAGCAACGGTGTAGCTAAATGATGCAATCCCAATTTCAATCATTACATTCAAGACAATAAATTCTTTTTCCCCATCCAACCCTTCAAACATCACACTTCCCGCCACCTCCCTATTAAAAAGCCATGAAACCAAAGCAGAGCGAGCGCACCGCTAAAACCGCGGGGAAAAGGAAGAACATCCACCATATTGAATAAAAGCGACGGCCCCACAACGAATGGAACGTGTCCAATTTCTTATCCCGCCCTCTGTTTTCCCTCTGACTCCGAGGTGTTCGCTGCGTCGCAAGCTCCGTATCGGAGTTGAACCAAGGATAGATCCTCGAGAGCTGGTGGGTGTCAGCTGGAGGAAAATGTAATTAAATTCTGGGGTCTCAGCTGGGGTGAATCAGAGTAAAAGGGATCAACTTCTCTGCTGGCTTAAAAATATCTCAATCACAGACTAATGTCAATTCTATTTTTGTCCATGAATTTTTATTAAATAATTCCAAATTGTCTTTCAGCTTCCTTTCATTGCTTTTCCCCTATGAGTACTTTCCGTATTTAAGCATTTAACCAATCACATTTCAGCCATCATGTGTTACCGGGGTCTGAAATCGACCTGGACGCCTTCACAATCAGTTCTGCAGGCCCTGTCGCATCAAATAAGTGTCGATGAAACAGTTTCTTGAACCAATCAGAGTTCGAGTTGGCAACTCAAAGCTTGCTGGAAGGCGCTGGAAACGTCAGAGTGTTCGCAAACTATGATTGGCTCCTCACATGACTGGCTCGTCACTAGCCACGAGTGATAATAGCATACTGGCCAGAGCTAGCACATTGTATCTGTAGCGAGCTGCATAAGCAAATATATTTTTGTGTCGATTTAATCTCCACAATGGCTGAAGGAGAATAAATGGATTTGGTTACAGATATACTGTTAAAGCCATTTTTAAAGATGGACCTTTCAAGAATAGGTGGACATCATTAAGAAAGGTTGGATAGCTCCGAAGCTAGGAAAAAATAGCAAATACAAACGCTCCCCAAATTACGAACGAGATACATTCCAAACGGTCGTTCGTAAAGTGAATTTGTTCGTAAGTTGCTTCAGTGCTATATTATAGGAACTAGCTAAAATGTATTATAGGAACTAGATAAAATTATCACAGAGAAATCACCTACAAGGGATCATTCCTCAAGATTGTGAAAGAAGAAGGTTACATTCCTCATCAAGTGTTTAATGCTGATGACTCCATTCCATCAAGCCATCAATGACCATTACAAAGGTAAATAAAACGACTATTATACAGTACAGTTGTTTTCTTTAATTATAATACCACAGCACATTTATTATACATAAAATAATGTATATTTTGTGTAGTTTTAATGCTTAATTTTTTTTTAAAAGTATGTTTTATGGGGACCTGGGAACAGATTATTCTCATTTTAATGGTTTCCTATGGGAAATTATTTTTTGGGATACACACTTTTCGCCTTACATACTGTCTGGGAACCAGTTAAGTTTGTAAGCCAAAGTATCATTGTATTTTATTTTATTATATTTTTTGGAGGGGCTCGTGGCTTTAAACGGCATGTTCATTCATTTCAATGCGGGAACAAAAAGAAAGAAGCTAATACAGTCCAATTAAAATGGCCGTGCTTGCTCAAACTATCATTTTCTTGGGCTAACGTGAAAGGTGCCCAAACGAGCTCTGTTAATTTGCGTAAACGAACATGCAAAGAGGAAGAGTGATGGTGAAGAGACAGTTACAGAGAAAGACGAGGGGAGGAGAAAGGGGGAGGGGTGGAGTTACGTCTGGACGATGACTCACCGATGGCGGGTATTTATAGCATCAATGGAGGGTGGTGGGAGTGTGTACTTGGAAGGTGCAGGACGGCATCATCACGCGGCCCGACGGGGAGTGGCGGGAGAAGCGAGAACTTGTTGGAAGGAGATCGAAAAGCTGGTGAAATAAAGGCCGTGGGCGTGGATGAATGAAATTCTGTCCATAGGATGAAGTGCAGAGAAAGGCAAAGATTGGCATTTAGTCGTAAACTACACAGAAACAAACAGCCATTGGGTGTGACGGACTTAACCCTAAATGAAGCCCGTTAAGGCTTATTTCTTTGAAAATTATATTTTATGGAAACCTGGGAACGGATTATTTTCATTTTAATGGTTTCCTGTGGGATTTTTTTTTTGGGATACACACTGTCTCGCGGTATACTGTTTTATCTATATATCTATATGTCTATATACAGTGATGCCTACCTGGCTTACGAACTTTTCGGTTTACGAACGTTAAATTTATGAAAATTTTACCTTGGCATACGAACTTTTTCCAGGATACACACGGAGCTGCCTCAATGAGTGATCTGTCGTTCGCAAATGAGCCCGTTCTTCTAACAATAAAATGGCTTGCCGACTGTTGTTGTCCTCTATTCCCCGCCCCCAGTCTTCGGTTAAAGCCACGTGATTGGTAGAGGCATAGTGTAGACTGCAAAGTTAAAATATCCCATCAATCAGGCTCCACAAACAACCC
This sequence comes from Hippocampus bargibanti, assembly GCF_051943395.1. Taxonomy (NCBI): domain Eukaryota; kingdom Metazoa; phylum Chordata; class Actinopteri; order Syngnathiformes; family Syngnathidae; genus Hippocampus; species Hippocampus bargibanti. The sequence goes on along the minus strand of NC_142744.1, from coordinate 4,408,857 downwards.
ACATCTGTACAGTTGATGCAAAAAGCTATCAACCCAGCTAAACAGAACACATTTGATGAGGAACTAGATAAAATTATCACAGAGAAAGCACCTACAAGGGATCATTCTTCAAGATGGTGAAAGAAGGTTACGTTCCTCATCAAGTGTTCAATGCTGATGAAAGCGGCCACGCCATTCCATCAAGCTATCAACGACCATAACAAAGGTAAATAAAACGACTTTATTATACAGTACAGTTTATTTCTTTAATTATAATACCTAAGCACATTTATTATACATAGAATAAGGTATATTTTGTGTAGTTTTAAGGCTTAGCAAATTAGAAAGTAGAAAATTATGTTTTATGGGGACCTGGGAACGGATTATTCTCATTATAATGGTTTCCTATGGGAAATTAATTTTTGGGATTATACACTTTTCGCCTTACACACTCTGTCTGGGAACTAATTAAGTTCGTAAGCCAAGGTATCACTGTATTTGTAAACAACATGGCATCTTGGTAAGGGCTCAACATGTTTTTTTAAACAATCAGAAATTAAATAAGAAACAATCATAGAAAGACTTTCACATTGAAAAAGTGCATTGCAACCTTCTGATTCTCAAGTGAGACGCAAACCTAACGTTAACCTCTTTGATAAAACTAGTCACAAGGAGCCAACAATAAAAACAAGAGATATTATTTAAAAAAAAACAATGAGAATAAACAACCAAAATATCACAAATCTAATCATGTGAAACTAATGATTAAGAACAATTAAGAAAAATGAATCATAAAAATACTTACAAAGTTCCAAGAGGAAATAACAGTGCCGAAAGATGTCGAAAGTATCTGCAACACAAGGCTTAATGAGGAGATGCCGAACAGGTGAGTCTGCTGGAGAAAAAAAACGCCCTTGGCTCCAGCTGGAACACAACCCACCATTATTGTGAAAGTCAAGATGGAACAGAATAAAAAATAAAACCGTGAGGATACATTCAGTTTTAATGACCATCATTTTTATACTTTATTTTGTCTTTGTTTTTCTAAATTATGCACAAATCAGATCAATTTGTTACATATTATAATGCATGTTTCAGCTTTAGGAAACATTTGTTTGAATTTGTCAGGAGTCTTGGAACGGATTAGGGCATTTCCATGAAAAACACGTCTCTACTTATATATAAAATATTCCAATTAACTCATTAACCGCTGGACGATTTGCAAAAATATGTCCACTCCAGTGCCAGGGTGTTTGTCATTGTCACTCAAATTCTAGCACCCACAGAATATTGAGTTTTAGTTTTAAACATTACATTTAGCACAAGAAACCTTAGGTTCTCTTCTTTCATCAGAAAAAAAGTGTTAATTTCTAAGTTATATGGATCTGGAGTTATCCGAGCTTGAAAAAGGGGCAGCTGTACAAAATACCACATAATGCATACGAAAAAGATACGTTCCAATCGGTCGTTCGTAAGGTGAAGTTGCTTCAGTGCTATATTTTGTATGGAATATATGTTTAAGGCTTATATAAGCATGTTTAAGATTTATATAGGTACAGTAAAGTCTCGTTATATCGATATCGGATATATCGATAGTCCCGGTTATATCGATATTTTTTCGGACTCCCTTGAATATCGATATAACGAGACTTTACTGTATGTTTAAAGGACAACCGACACCATTTTTTTGTTTCCTAACTGATATCAGAAAAACGTTTTTTAGCATCTAAAATACCCAAAACACGCAGGCTGCTATTTTTAGTCAAATGCAAAACACCAATAAAAATTAGTTAAAGTGTCCCAAAACTATTTGAAAATGGAAATGGTGAATTTCAGAAGGTCCCGCCCCCTTGTTCGTGACGTCACCAAAGGACGTCTTTGCCTTGCTCTAGAATCAAAACAATGGCGTCAGATTCGGAGAAGATGCTTTCTTGTTACTCATCCAGTTATGAATATGATTCAAATAGTTCTGAAGAGGAAAGCATACATGTTTGCAATCGATTAAAGAAGTCCTTCCATATCATTTTGAGGCGTCTGGACTCCAATGTAGCTCCCAGAAAATGCACAAGATGGCGTCCAAGCTCCATTGGAAATGAGCTGATTTGTCTGCTGGGAATTTGTGTCAACTAGTATCACATAGTAGTTTTGGTGAAACACACAACGATTCACCATCGCGTTATTTATGTGTTGTCCTTCTAATTTCGCCATCAACACGAAGTTTTCAGACCAAACAAAGTACCCAAAATGCATTGTGTGTCGCTTTCTCGGTCAGGGGGCGTTTCAGACGTAACGTCACGTCAGGCATCGTCAACAACTCGAAAATAAGACTTCCGGAATATTCAGCGCGAGTCTTAAAATATAAAATATAGCTATTTGCGGTGGAATCTTTGTAAAATACGCTCAGTAGAAGTCATTTGAATTGATTTTACAAATTATGGACACAACTTGTGTCTGCGTCGGTTGTCCTTTAAAGACACAACTTCATTGATATGTGCGCCACTTCAAATGCAAATGGTGCATTCACAAGACGTTATAAATAGTGCTTTTCAATGAACGACAGCGTACGTTCGAACGATATTCCCTCGGCGTGACATTGTTTCTCCACCCGAACGCATCGCGCCGGAGCGGCTCCAATGACGTCAGTGTGCGTGCGTCACACGCCCACCTCGCTTCCCTTCCCCTGCCCTCCTCTCGCCCTTCATAGACACTAACATCATCTGTTTGCTCGTATGCGACGTCGTCGTTAGCGTTGAAAAGGGATGAGCCAAAGAGAGAGGCCGCTCGTCCGCCAACGCGGATCCCTCAAAAAAGAAGAAAACTCGTCATGTCAAGCCAGCGTTGAAGACATTTAAGTGACAAGAGGCAATCAGGAATTGATTTGTGCAGTCAGTTCAGGAACAACCCCCATACCCACTGCCCCCGCCCCAATTCCTGACCATTTAAAGTGAATAGAAACTAATTATGGAATAAAATGCATCACAGTGGGCCGCGACTGCTGAATGGAAGTTGAACCCTTTCATGCACTCAGTAACCCGATAACATGATTAGCTGTCCTGCTGTACTCACCGCAGTCCCTGAAAGGCTGCAATTCCTGAAAAAAAAGACAATGTAAATGCTGAAAAACAAAACAAAAAATGGCCGTAGGAGAGTAAACGTAGAATGATTGGGCTAAAGGACAAGTTCCGCTAGTTGACTCTAAGTAGACTAGCTAAAACAGGAGATTCGATGTAGTTTAGTTTAGTTCGTTCACTACAAGTAGACTCTGAGTGGATTAGCCTAGCTTTAATCGAAATAGACATGTTTAGCTAGGACAGTAGTTAGGTTAGCCTGGTCAACGAGAAGTAGATTAGTTTAGCTAGGCTACTCTAGTTAATATAGTAGACCATAAGAAAAACTAGACTATCTAGTGTACTAGAAATTACGAATAGAATGTAAGAGGACAGGTTCCGCTAGTTGACTCAAAGTAGACTAGCTAAAACAGGAGATTCGATATAGTTTAGTTAGTTTACTACATGTAGACAAGCTAGTAGACTCTGAGTGGATTAGCCTAGCTTTAATCGAAATAGACATGTTTAGCTAGGACAGTAGTTAGGTTAGCCTGGTCAACGAGAAGTAGATTAGTTTAGCTAGGCTAGTCTAGTTAATATAGTAGACCATAAGAATAACTAGACTATCTAGTGTACTAGAAATTACTAATAGAGGACAGGTTCCGCTAGTCGACTTGAAATAGACTAGCTAAAACAGGAGATTCGACATAGTTTAGTTAGTTTACTACATGTAGACAAGCTAGTAGACTCTGAGTGGATTAGCCTAGCTTTAATCGAAATAGACATGTTTAGCTAGGACAGTAGTTAGGTTAGCCTGGTCAACGAGAAGTAGATTAGTTTAGCTAGGCTAGCCTAGTTAATATAGTAGACCATAAGAAAAACTAGACTATCTAGTGTACTAGAAATTACTAATAGAGGACAGGTTCCGCTAGTTGACTTGAAATAGACTAGCTAAAACAGGAGATTCGACATAGTTTAGTTAGTTTACTACATGTAGACAAGCTAGTAGACTCTGAGTGGATTAGCCTAGCTTTAATCGAAGTAGACATGTTTAGCTAGGACAGTAGTTAGGCCTTACACACTGTCTGCGAACCAATTAAGTTCGTAAGCCAAGGTATCACTGTATACATATCACCATTAGTGATGAAAGGCCACTATTTTTTTCCTGACAGTACATGGAAACGTGGCCTTTTCAACATGGAGCATACGCCCGCAGAGTAACACTTTGCACTTTCATCCCACTCGTCTGCTGAAATCTTTCTTCCAGCCTAATTTGCTCCAAACCGACACTCAATTAATGCTCCATTCTACCTTTTCCGTCAGCCCAGGCAACACAATGTCTCCGGTAGCATAATTAGTGCATCAAGCAAAGAAAGTGACTCTATCAGGAGAAGAGGCGGCCGTCGGAGGAGAGCGCACGTCAATGCAAACCGGTGCAAAGAAACAAAAGGTGGAGGCAATTGAAAGGCCGTGAGGCGGCGTCGCCATGGAGACGTGGGATGAAAAGATGTGCCATGACAACGGGTGTGCCATTCTCGCGCCTCTCTTCTCCATGGTTCCTTGGATGGGTGGGCAACTTGTTCAGGGGTGGTGCTGGTAGGGTGTTGAGGATGAACATGAAAAGAAACAAATGAGCATGGGTCCTTCCTTCATTCACAGTTCCTCACATTTTAATGACTTTTTGTTTCAAAATTGATGTTTCAATTTATTGTTATTTGCTGCTGTCAAATGTAAATTTCTCCACTGCGAGATTAATAAAGGCTAATCCAATCCAATCTCCCACGTTACAGAAATTACAGTTCACCCAATTCAGATTTTGGAAAATAACATTATTTTGCACAGGCCATTGACGCGGATTTTGGCTAATGTTCATGGTATCGTTTAAAAAAATAATATTATTAATGATAATAATAACAATACATTTAATTTATAAGCGCCTTTCAAAACTCTAAAATTCACAGGATACGTTTTTTCCTATGGGTGAATAGAGGCAGCCACACGCGGCAGTGTTCACTCAACGCGGAAGTAAGTCAAATATATAGCAAGTTAGCTAGCTATCGAATACTGGGGGAATACTGGAACTGGGGGGGTGGGGGATTCAGAAAGTCCCGCCCCCTTGTTCGTGACATCACTTTTGGTCACAAACTGCCTTGCTCCAGAATCAAAACATATCTGAAATAGCTTCAGAGAGTTCAGATTCAGAAAAAGATCGTTTCTTGTTACTCATCCAGTTATGAATATGATTCAAATAGTTCTGAAGAGGAAAGCATAAATGTTTGCAATCGATTAAAGAAGTCTTTCCGTATCGATTCGACCCGCCTGGACTCCAATGTAGCGCCCAAAAAATGCACAAGATGGCGCACAAGCTCCGCTGGAAATGGGCTGATTTGTCCACTGGGAATTTGTGTCAACTAGTATCAAGTAGTAGTCTTGGTGCAACACACAATGATTCACCATCGCGTTATTTATGTGTTTTCCTTCTAATTTCGCGATCAACACGGTTTTCAGATGAAAAAAAGTACCCAAAAGGCATTATGTGTCGCTTTCTCGGTCAGGGGCGTTCCTTCAGTGACGTTACGTCGGGCATCGTCATCAACTCGAAAACAAGACTTCCTGAATATTCAGCGCGAGTCTTAAAATGTAAAATACAGTAAAGTCTCGTTATATCGATATTCAAGGGAGTCCGAAAAAATATCGATATAACCGGGACTATCGATATATCCGACCCTGTTTGCATGTAATTTTCTCCGTGCGTGTATAGAAATAGTATCGATATAACCGGGACTATCGATATATCCGATATCGATATAACGAGACTTTACTGTATAGCTATATGCGGTGGAATCTTTGTAAAATGCGCTCAGTAGAAGTCATTTGAAGTGATTTTACAAATTATGGACGCAACTGTCGGTTGTCCTTTAAAGAACAAAAAAATGCCTCATGATGAAAACGCACCCGTGATTCTTTGGCCTGCTGAGATGGTCTACTATCGCCCTTTTTTTAATCATTCTGAAGGCCTTATTTTTTAACACGTGGAAAGTGCTTTGAGTTGCATTTTATTATGAAAAATGCGACATAAATACTTGGTTGGTGAGTAATAATAAATAAGCGGGTGTTAAGTATTCCCAATAAGGCTCTGCAATACTTCCTAATTCTCGCACAACAGCTGCATCAATGGCTTCCTGAATAGAAGCATTTCATTCTATTTTTGGTACGTCAGCATATGCATAATCCAGCAATCTGCTAATGGCCATCGAGAAGGCAAGCAATGATAAGATAAAAGGAGCAGATGAAAATAGGCCTTTGACTTTTCCATCGCCGCTAATGGACTGGACAGAGATGCAAATGGAATGTCAAACCAGGTAGTGTTGCGATAAAAAAAAAAAAAAAATGGACGACAACAGGCTATACAATAGCCTGCATATCCGTTTTCTGGATGACGTTCACATGAATGATGATTCATTTACTTTTCAATCAAGTGAACTAATTTGGTCTAATTTAGAGATTATCTTTTATTTGTTTTCAATTGTGTATGCACAGGAATGATTAATACCAGTGGTGGGCCATCAGGGCCTGCAAGGCCTTCTCTGCTGGCCTAAAAATATCAAAATCACAGCCTAATGTAAATTATATTGCAAACATTTATGCTTTCCTCTTCAGAACTATTTGAATCATATTCATAACTGGATGAGTAACGAAAAAGCATCTTCTCCAAATCTGAAGCCATTGTTTAGATTCTAGAGCAAGGCAAGACGTCCTGGCGTGATGTCACGAACAAGAGGGCGGGACCTTCTGAAACTCGCCACTTCCGAGATCATTTTGAAGTAGTTTTGGGACACTTTAAGTCATTTGTATTGGTGTTTTGCATTTGACTAAAAATATCAGCCTGCGTGTTTTGGGTATTTTAGATGCTATAAAACGTTTTTCTGATGTCAGTTATGAAACAAAAAAATGGTGTCGGTTGTCCTTTAAGCATTTAACCAATCATATTTCAGCCATCATTTGTTACCAGGGTCAGAAATCCACCTGGATGCCTTCACAATCATTTCTACAGAACATGGAGCATAAAAATGGCTTGTCATTAGCCAATCATAGTATCACTAGCCACTAGTGATAAGCGTATACTGGCCAGAGCTAGCACACTGTATCTGTAGTGAGCTGCATAAGCAAATATATTGTTGTGTCGATTTAATTGCAGTTTTGTTAACCCACAATGACTGAAGGAGAAGAAATATAATAATACATTTCATTTATAAGCGCCTTTCAAAACTCTCAAGGTCACTTTACAGTCACAGGATAAGTTTTTCTGTGGGTGAGCAGCGGCAGCCACACGTGCCAGCATTCACTCAACCCGGACGTAACTCTAATAGATAGAAAGCTATCTAGCGAGATGATAGATAGCTAATAATAATAATAATAATATGTTGCATCTACAAGCACCCCTCAAAACTTTTAAGGACATTGCTAATAGATATCCCTATGGCTAATAGCTAGCTAGATATCTGGCATATAGGTAGCTAGCTAGATAGCCTGCTAGATGGATTTGTTTGCCGATATACTGTTAAAGACATTTTCAAGACGGACTTATCAAGAATTAAGGTTGGACACCTGCGAAGCTAGCAAAAATAGCAAATAATAATAATGCAATTTTATGAAGTTACCATAAATGTTTAGAGTAAACATATGAACAGTTTAATGGCAGCATTTCTTACATTTCTTCAAGTCACAAGTAATTTCCTAGCCAACAGCACCCTCTAATGGACAGGTCGTAATATCACACCACAATCGCAGCTGATTGATTCAGACTAGCACTACTGAAGGCCTAGGAGTGACACGCACGGCCCGCCACTGATTCATACATAGTTACAAACTGTCACTTGTTCATTGTTGTACCAAGAAAGTAATATTGACACAAATGTGAGGGCTGTGTTTGGTTTGGTGAGGTCGTTTTTTTTGTAAGACCATCTATTGAGGACAAGCATTGGATAAAATGCACAGATGTATGTTTCTCCATAGGGGGCGCAAAGCTACGTTAGATGACCACCACCGTACTATTTCGGGAAACAAATGCTCTTTTGGGAGCTTGTCGGAGCTCACCATCCATCTTGTCACTCTCCACATGCGTGGCCCTCATCTGGCAGGCGGCACGCTGCGTCGCCATCTTTCTCACCAGTGGGAGTGTCGCAGCTTTGGCTCAGAGTCAACCGGGGGATGTTTATTACCGTCTGGTTGGTTGATCTCAAGAAAAAGGAGGATGAAGAAGAAGGAGGAGGAGAAAGAGAAAGAGAGGAGGAGGTGGAGAGAAAATGGAGGAGCGGAGAGGGGGGGGGGGGGGGGGCTACCGAACTGCAACATCGCCTGTGAGTCATACTGGAGGGTTTAACTCTTTATGTAACTTGAGATACGGAAAGAAATTGAAGTTTACGTAAAGATGATAAAAATGTTTGGCTTTTTCCTTAATTGGGAACAGTCATCAATGATTTTTTTTATACTCGTGTTCTATCTATCTATCTATCTATCTATCTATCGAAACAATTCTTTTTTTTTTACTTTACCCTTACACGAGCATTCCATCTGTGGGAATCAATACATGCTTGTTTTTATTTTCCGTTCAAGTGACTCAAACCTAAATGTATGTTATTTTTAACACAAAGGGAGCCTTTTCTCCTTTGTTTGCAACAAGAAAGCATCCCGAGTCGTTATAGGCGGATCAATAGTTCTCTCCGTGCAACAGAGTGTTGGAAGGCTATTTTTAACATTGTGAGGTTTTTGGTATACCATGCCATAAAAACGTGAATCATTTATGTTTTTTTTTTTTTAAAAGCGGGGCGGGGCTGTCTTTTGCGTGCGTGCGTGCGTGCGTTTGGCGATGACGTAGTGGTCAGGTGTCCTCTCATATAGGCGGAGGAGCTATCAGAGTGCTGCACTCACAAAACAACATAAAGCTGCAAGAGGACATGTCCAACACTTCCACTGTTGTCTGATCGTTTTTTTTTTAATCCAAAGGTAAGACGCGCATTTTTTTCGACTCATTTCACGATGAGATAGATTGCACTGAATTAAGCAGACTCGTCATATATTTGATATGGATTGCAATGAAAAGCCCAGAAAGCTTGCATTGAATTGTTTTTTTTTTATGCTGCCGTCCAATTAGACCTCGTCGTTGCTCCTCACAACGCGTGGAATGAGTCATACCGAGATTTGATCGAGGGTGGATGGATAGAAACGAACGCTTCCTTGTGGATACGCAGATCAATGGAAAAGCCGAGGATACGTTTGTGAGAATTTAATCAACGTGTTATAAAATGATCGGAAGGGGAGACCGACGAACAATGGAACAAAATCGATACCATATTTAGAAGTGTTTTCCCAGAATGCTGGTCACCAAATTTATCGTGGGTGGTGCAAAGTATGAGAACCACCTATCAGACTGATTAAGCGAGAAAAACAAATCATTTATGAAATTCCATTTTATGTATAGGGAGTATCTTTCTATCTGCTCAATAATGTGTGATCAAGCACAGATGAATATAATTAAAAGTTAAAATTGTTTAATAGATATATTTTTTAATATAATTGATGTACCATATATAGATAGATGGAACATAAATTATTTAAAAAGAAATGTATGTATATACACATATTTAATTATCTTCCATAAGGCACTTATAAATGAAATGCATATATCCTTTTATGGAATTTCAATTATTTAAATCTGAAAAAATATTTTTTTTTAAATATTAAAATATATTTGTTTAATTTAAAAATATTAATTATATAATTGATATTCCATATATATGGATAATCAATTTTTGAAAAAAAAAGTACAATTGATTATCCATATATATATTAATAAAAATATATACAGTACAGTAAATATATATATACATTTTTATATACATACATAAACACCAATTATTTTATGTGTTGGATCAAATGAAAATATGGTAGTGGTAGTTGACAAATGACATTTGGTTATCAGGCAAGAACAGGAACAATGTGCACAAAACCAAAATGGCAAGAATGGTAATGCATTTTGGTATCTAATAGACGAATGGAATTAATAGTTAGATGGATACAT